>NW_020261715.1:0-3310 GCF_003255815.1 Theropithecus gelada
TCATCTCACAGAGTTACATCTGTATTTCGTGCATCTCTTTGGTGGCCTTATTTCTGTGGAATCATAGAACAGATATTTCGGTTCCCTTTGAGGACTATAGGGCCAAAGGAAATATCCTCCGATAACAAAGAGAAAGAAGCTTTCAGAGAAACTTGTTTGTGTTCTGTGAAATCATCTCACAGAGTTACAGCTTTCCCCTGAAGAAGCCTTTCGCTAAGACAGTCCTTGTGGAATTGGCAAAGTGATACTTCGAAGCCCATAAAGGGCTATGGTGAAAAAGGAAATATCCTCAGATGAAATCTGGAAAGAAGCTTTCTGAGAAACTGCTCAGTGATGTGTGACTTCCACTCACAGAGTTACATCTGTATTTCGTGGATCTCTTTGCTAGCCTTATGTCTGTGGAATCTGAGAACAGATATTTCGGATCCCTTTGACGACTGTAGGGCCAAAGGAAATATCCTCCGATAACAAAGAGAAAGAAGCTTTCTGAGAAACTGCTTAGTGTTCTGTTAATTCATCTCACAGAGTTACATCAGCATTTCGTGGATCACTTTCCTAGTCCTATTTCTGTGGAATCTGAGAACAGATATTTCACATCCCTTTGAAGACTATGGGGCCAAAGGAAATATCTTCTGATAACAAAGAGAAGGAAGCTTTCTAAGAAACTTCTTTGTGTTCTGTGAAATCATCTCACAGAGTTACAGCTTTCCCCTCCAGAAGGCTTTCTCTAAGACAGTTCTTGTGGAATTGGCAAGGTGATATTTGGAAGCCCATAGAGGGCTATGGTGAAAAAGGAAATGTCCTCAGATGAAATCCGGAAAGAAGCTTTCTGAGAAAGTGCTGAGTGTTCTGTTAATTCATCGCACAGAGTTACATCTGTATTTCGTGGATCTCTTTGCTAGCCTTATTTCTGTGGAATCTGAGAACAGATATTTCGGATCCCTTTGAAGACTACAGGGCGAAAGGAAATATCCTCCGATAACAAAGAGAAAGAAGCTTTCTGAGAAACTTCTTTGTGTTCTGTGAAATCATCTCACAGAGTTACAGCTTTCCCCTCCAGATGCCTTTCGCTAAGACAGTTCTTGTGGAATTGTCAAAGTGATATTTGGAAGCCCATAGAGGGCTACGGTGAAAAAGGAAATATCCTCAGATGAAATCTTTAAAGAAGCTTTCTGAGAAACTGCTGACTGTCCTGTTAATTCATCTGCCAGAGGTACATCTGTATTTCGTGGATCTCTTTGCTAGCCTTATTTCTGTGGAATTTGAAAACAGATATTTCGGATCCCTTTGAAGAGTATAGAGCCAAAGAAATATCGTCCGATAACAAAGAGAAAGAAGCTTTTTGATAAAATTTTTTGTGTTCTGTGAAATCATCTCACAGAGTTACAGCTTTCCACTCAAGAAGTCTTTCGCTAACACAGTTGTTGTGGAATTGGCAAAGTGATATTTGGAAGCCCATAGAGGGCTATGGTGAAAAAGGAAATATCCTCAGATTAAATCCGGAAAGATGCTTTCTGAGAAACTGCTGAGTGTTCTGTTAATTCGTCTCACAGAGTTACATCTGTATTTCGTGGATCTCTTTGCTAGCCTTATTTCTGTGAAATCTCAGAACAGATATTTCGGATCCCTTTGGGGACTATATGGCCAAAGAAAATATCCTCCGATAACAAAGAAAAAGAAGCTTTCTGAGAAACTTCTTTCTGTTCTGTGAAATCATCTCACAGACTTACAGCTTTTCCCTCATGGAGCCTTTCGCTAAGACACTTCCTGTGGAATTGGCAAAGTGATATTTGGAAGCCCAAAGAGGGCTATGGTGAAAAAGGAAATATCCTCAGATGAAATCTGGAAAGAAGCTTTCTGAGAAACTGCTGAGTGTTCTGTTAATACATGTCACAGAGTTACATCTGTATTTCGTGGATCTCTTTGGTAGCCTTATTTCTGTGGAATCTGAGAACAGATATTTCTGATCCCTTTGAAGTCTATGGGGCCAAAGGAAATATCCTCCGATAACAAAGAGAAAGAAGCTTTCTGAGAAACTTTTTTGTGTTCTGTGAAATCATCTCACAAAGTTACAGCTTTCCCCTCAAGAGGCCTTTCGCTAAGACAGTTCTTGTAGAATTGGCAAAGTGATATTTGGAAGCCCATAGAGGGCTATGGTGAAAAAGGAAATATCCTCAGATGAAATCTGCAAAGAAGCTTTGTGGGAAACTGCTGAGTTTTCTGTTAATTCCTCTCACAGAGTTACATTTGTATTTCTTGGATCTCTTTCCTAGCTTTATTTCTGTGGAATCTGAGAACAGATATTTCGGATCCCTTTGAAGACTCTAGGGCCAAAGGAAATATCCTCCGATAAAAAAGAGAAAGAAGCTTTCTGAGAAACTTCTTTGTGTTCTGTGAAATCATCTCACAGAGATACAGCTTTCCCCTCCAGAAGCCTTTCGCTAAGACAGTTCTTGTGGAATTGGCAAAGTGATATTTTTAAGCCCATAGAGGGCTAAGGTGAAAAAGGAAATATTCTCAGATGAAATCTGGAAAGAAGGTTTCGGAGAATCTGCTGGGTGTTCTGTTAATTCATCTCACAGAGTTACATCTGTATTTCATGGATCTCTTTGCTAGCCTTATTTCTGTGGAATCTGAGATCAGAAATTTCGGATCCCTTTGCAGACTATAGGGCCAAAGGAAATATCCTCCGATAACAAACGGAAAGAAGCTTTCTGGGAAACTTCTTTCTGTTCTGTGAAATCAACTCACAGAGTTACTGCTTTCACCTCTAGAAGCCTTTCGCTAAGACAGTTCCTGTGGAATTGGCAAGGTGATACTTGGCATCGATAGAGGGCTATCGTGAAAAAGGAAATATCCTCAGATGAAATCTAGAAAGAAGCTTTCTGAGAAACTGCTGAGTGTTCTGTTAATTCATCTCACAGAGTTACATCGATATTTCGTGGATCTCTTTGCTAGGTTTATTTCTGTGGAATCTGGGACTAGATATTTCGGATCCCTTTGAAGACTATAGGGCCAAAGGAATTATCCTCCGATAACAAAGAGAAAGAAGCTTTCTGAGAAACATCTTTGTGTTCTGTGAAATCATCTCACAGAGTTACAGCTTTCCCCTGAAGAAGCCTTTCGCTAAGACAGTTCTTGTGGAATTGGCAAAGTGATATTTGGAAACCCTTAGAGGGCTATGGTGAAATAGGAAATATCCTCAGAAGAAATCTGGAAAGAAGCTTTCTGAGAAACTACTGAGTGTTCTGTTAATTCATCTAACAGAGTTACATCTGTATTTCGTGGATCTCTATGCTAGCCTTATTTC
>NW_020261716.1:0-426 GCF_003255815.1 Theropithecus gelada
TTTCTCAGAAAGCTTCTTTCTCTTTGATATCGGAGGATATTTCCTTTGGCCCTATAGTCTTCAAAGGGATCCGAAATATCTGTTCTCAGATTCCACAGAAAGAAGGCTAGCAAAGAGATCCACGAAATACAGATGTAATTCTGTGAGTAGAAGTCACACATCACAGAGCAGTTTCTTAGAAAGCTTCTTTCCAGATTTCATCTGAGGATATTTACTTTTTCACCATAGCCCTCTATGGGCTTCCATATATCAAGTTTCCAAAACCACAAGAACTGTCTTAGAGAAAGGCTTCTTGAGGAGAGAGGTGTAACTCTGCGAGATGATTTCACAGAACACAAAGAAGTTTCTCAGAAAGCTTCTTTCTCTTTGTTATCGGGGAATATTTCCTTCGGCCCTATAGTCTTCAAAGGGATCCGAAATATCTGT
>NW_020261716.1:442-3311 GCF_003255815.1 Theropithecus gelada
TGTAACTCTGTGAGATGATTTCACAGAACACAAAGAAGTTTCTCAGAAAGCTTCTTTCTCTTTGTTATCGGAGGATATTTCCTTCGGCCCTATAGTCTTCAAAGGGATCCGAAATATCTGTTGTCAGATTCCACAGAAAGAAGTCTAGCAAGGAGATCCACGAAATACAGATGTAAGTCTGTGAGTAGAAGTCACACATCACAGAGCAATTTCTCAGAAAGTTCTTTCCAGATTTCATCTGAGGATATTTCCTTTTTCACCATAGCCCTCTATGGGCTTCCAAATATCACTTTGTCAATTCCACAAGAACTGTCTTAGCGAAAGGCTTCTTTAGAGGAAAGCTGTAACTCTGTGAGATGATTTAACGGAACAGAAAGAAGTTTCTCAGAAAGCTTCATTCTCTTTGTTATCGGAGGATATTTCCTTTTACCCTATAGCGTTCAAAGGGATCCGAAATATCTGTTCTCAGATTCCACAGAAATAAGGCTAGGAAAGAGATCCACGAAATACAGATGTAACTTTCTGACATGAATTAACAGAACACTAAGCAGTCTCTCAGAAAGCTTCTTTCCAGATTTCATCTGAGGATATTTCCTTTTTCACCATAGCCCTCTATGAGCTTCCAAATATCACTTTGCCTATTCCACAAGAAATGTCTTAGCGAAAGGCTTCTTGAGGGGAAAGCTGTACCTCTGTGAGATGATGTCACAGAACACAAAGTAGTTTCTCAGAAAGCTTCTTTCTCTTTGTTATCGGAGGGTATTTCCTTTTGCCCTATAGTCTTCAAAGTTATCCGAAATATCTGCTCTCACATTCCATAGAAAGAAGGCTAGCAAAGAGATAGAGGAAATACAGATGTAACTCTGTGAGATGAATTAACAGAACTCTAAGCAGTTTCTCAGAAAGTTCTTTCAAGGTTTCATCTGAGGATACTTCGTTTTTAACCACAGCCCTCTATGGGCTTCCAAATATCTCTTTGCCAACTGCACAAGAACTGTCTTAGCGAAAGGCTTCTTGAGGGGACAGCTGTTACTCTGTGAGATGATTTCACAGAACACAAAGAAGTTTCTCAGAAAGCTTCTTTCTCTTTGTTATCGGAGGATATTTCCTTTGGCCCTATACTCTTCAAAGGGATCCGAAATATCTGTTCTCAGATTCCACAGAAATAAGGCTACCAAAGAGATCCACGAAATACAGATGTAACTCTGTGAGATGAATTAACAGAACACTAAGCTGTTTCTCAGAAAGCTTCTTTCCGGATTCATCGGAGGATAATTCCTTTTTCACCATAGCCCTCTATGGGCTTCCAAATATCAATTTGCCAATTCCACAAGAACTGTCTTAGCGAAAGTTTTCTTGAGCGGAATGCTCTAACTCTGTGAGCTGATTTCACAGAACACAAAGAATTTTCTCAGAAAGCTTCTTTCTCTTTGTTATCGGAGGATATTTCCTTTGGCCCTATAGTCTTCAAANTGTGAGATGAATTAACAGAACACTAAGCAGTTTCTCAGAAAGCTTCTTTCCAGATTTCATCTGAGGAGATTTCCTTTTTCAACTTACCCCTCTATGAGCTTCCAAATATCACTTTGCCAATTCCACAAGAACTGTCTTAGCGAAAGGCTTCTTGAGGGGAAAGCTGTGACTCTGCGAGTTGATTTCAGAGAACACAAAGAAGTTTCTCAGAAAGCTTCTTTCTCTTTGTTATCGGAGGATATTGCCTTTGGCCCTATAGTCTTCAAAGGGATCCGAAATATCTGTTCTCAGATTCCACAGAAAGAAGGCTAGCCTAGAGGTGGAAGAAATACAGATGTAACTCTGTGAGATGAATTAACAGAGCACTAAGCAGTTTCTCAGAAATCTTCTTTCCGGATTCATCTGAGGATATGTCCTTTTTCACCATAGCCCTCTATGGGCTTCCAAATACGAATTTGCCAATTCCACAAGAACTGTCTTAGCGAAAGGCTTCTTGAGGGAAAGATGTAACTCTGTGAGCTGATTTCACAGAACACAAAGAAGTATCTCAGAAAGCTTCTTTGTCTTTGTTATCGAAGGATATTTCGTTGGCCCCATAGTCTTTAAAGGGAACCGAAATATCTCTTCTCAGATTCCACAGAAACAAGGCTAGCATAGAGATCCACGAAACACAGATGTAACTCTGTGAGATGAATTAACGGAACACTAAGCAGTTTCTCAGAAAGCTTCTTTCCAGATTTCATCAGAGGATATTTCCTTTTTCACCATAGCCCTCTATGGGCTTCCAAATATCAATTTGCCAATTCCACAAGAACTGTCTTAGCGAAAGGCTTCCTGAGAGGAAAGCTGTAACTCTGTGAGAAGACTTTACAGAACACAAAGAAGTTTCTCAGAAAGCTTCATTCCTTTTGTTATCGGAGAATATTCCCTATGGCCCTATAGCGTTCAAAGGGATCCAAAATATCTGTTCTCAGATTCCACAGAAATAAGGCTAGCAAAGAGATCCCCGAAATACAGATGTAACTCTGTGAGATGAATTAACAGAACACTAAGCAGTTTCTCAGAGAGTTTCTTTCTAGATTTCATCTGAGGATATTTC
The DNA here is from genome assembly GCF_003255815.1 of Theropithecus gelada. NCBI lineage: Eukaryota > Metazoa > Chordata > Mammalia > Primates > Cercopithecidae > Theropithecus > Theropithecus gelada. Next base: position 3,015 of record NW_020261716.1, read on the forward strand.
CTTTTTCACCATAGCCCTCTATGGGCTTCAAAATATCACTATGTCAATTCCACAAGAACTGTCTTAGCGAAAGGCTTCTTGAGGGGAAAGCTGTAACTCTGTGAGATGATTTCACAGAACACAAAGAAGTTTCTCAGAAAGCTTCTTTGTCTTTGTTATCGAAGGATATTTCCTTTGGCCAAAGAGTCTTTAAAGGGAACCGATATATCTGTTCTCAGATTCCACAGAAAGAAGGCTAGCAAAGAGATCCAGGAAATACAGATGTAACTCTGTGAGATGAATTAACAGAACACTAAG
>NW_020261717.1:0-3309 GCF_003255815.1 Theropithecus gelada
CCGATAACAAAGAGAAAGAAGCTTTCTGAGAAACTTCTTTGTGTTCTCTGAAATCATCTCACAGAGTTACAGCTTTCCCGTCAAGAAGCCTTTCGCTAAGACAGTTGTTGTGGAATTGGGAAAGTGATATTTGGAAGCCCATAGAGGGCTATGGTGAAAAAGGAAATATCCTCAGATGAAATCTGGAAAGAACGTTTCTGAGAAACTGCTTAGTGTTCTGTTAATTCCGCTCACAGAGTTACATCTGTATTTCGTGGAACTCTTTGCTACCCTTATTTCTGTGGAATCTGAGAACAGACATTTCGGATCCCTTTGAAGACTATAGGGCCAAAGGAAATAGCCTCCGATAACAATGAGAAAGAAGCTTTCTGAGAAACTTCTTTGTGTTCTGTGAAATCATCTCACAGAGTTACGGAAGCCTTTCGCTAAGACAGTTCTTGTGGAATTGGCAAAGTGATATTTTAAGCACATAGAGGGCTATGGTGAAAAAGGAAATATCGTCAGATGAAATCTGGAAAGAAGCTTTCTGAAAAACTGCTCTTTTATGTATGACTTCCACTCACAGAGTTACATGTGTACTTCGTGGATCTCTTTGCTAGCCTTATTTCTGTGGAATCTGAGAACAGATATTTCGGATCCCTTTGAAGAGTATAGGGCCAAAGGAAATATCCTCCGATAACAAAGAGGAAGAAGCTTTCTGAGAAACTTCTTTGTGTTCAGTGAAATCATCTCACAGAGTTACAGCTTTGCCGTCAAGAAGCCTTTCGCTAACTCAGTTCTTGTGGACTTGGCAATGTGATATGTGGAAGGCCATAGAGGAATATGGTGAAAAAGGAAATATCCTGAAATGAAATCTGGAAAGAAGCTTTCTGAGAATGTGCTTATTGTTCTTTTAATTCATCTCACAGAGTTACATCTGTATTTCGTGGATCTCTTTGCTAGCCTTCTTTCTGTGGAATCTGAGAGCAGATATTTCGGATCCCTTTGAAGACTATAGGGCCAAAGGAAATATCCTCCGATAACAAAGAGAAAGATGCTTTCTGAGAAACTTATTTTTGTTCTGTGAAATCGTCTCACAGAGTTACAGCTTTCCCGTCAAGAAGCCTTTCGCTAAGACAGGTCTTGTGGAATTGGCAAAGTGATATTTGGAAGCCCTTAGAGGGCTATGGTGAAAAAGGAAATATCCTCAGATGAAATCTGGAAAGAAGCTTTCCGAGAAACTGCTCAGTGATGTGTGACTTCCACTCACAGTGTTACGTCTGTATTTTCTGGATCTCTTTGCTAGCCTTATTTCTGTGGAATCTGAGAACAGATATTTCATATCCCTTTGAAGACTATACGGCCAAAGGAAATATCCTCCGATAACAAAGAGAAAGAAGCTTTCTGAGTAACTTCTTTGTGTTCTGTGTAATCATCTCACAGAGTTACAGCTTTCCCGACAAGAAGCCTTTCGCTAAGACAATTCTTGTGGAATAGGCAAAGTGATATTTGGAAGGCCGTAGAGGGCGATGGTGAAAAAGGAAATATCCTCAGATGAAATCTGGAAAGAAGATTTCTGAGAAACTGCTCTGTGATGTGTGACTTCCACTCACAGTGTTACGTCTGTATTTTCTGGATCTCTTTGCTAGCCTTATATCTGTGGAATCTGAGAACAGATACTTCGGATCCCTTTGAAGTGTATAGGTCCAAACGAAATATCCTCCGATGAGAAAGAGAAAGAAGCTTTCTGAGGAACTTGTTTGTGTTCTGTGAAATCGTCTCACAGAGTTATAGCTTTCCCGTCAAGAAGCCTTTCGCTAAGACAGTTCTTGTGGAATTCGCAAAGTGATATTTGGAAGCCCCTAGAGGGCGATGGTGAAAAAGGAAATATCCTCAGATGAAATCTGGAAAGAAGCTTTCTGAGAAACTGCTCTGTGATGTGTGAGTTCCACTTACAGAGTTACATCTGTATATCGTGGATCTATTTGCAAGCCTTATTTCTATGGAATCTGAGAACAGATACTTCCGATCCCTTTGAAGACTATAGGGCCAAAGGAAATATCCTCCGATGACAAAGAGAAAGAAGCTTTTTGAGAAACTTCTTTGTGTTGTGTGGAATCATCTCACAGAGTTACAGCTTTCCCCTCAAGAAGCCTTTCGTTAAGACAGTTCTTGTGAAATTTGCAAAGTGATATTTAGAAGCCCTTAGAGGGCTATGGTGAAAAAGGAAATATCCTCAGATGAAATCTGGAAAGACGTTTTCTGAGAAACTGCTTAGTGTTCTGTTAATTCATCTCACAGAGATACATCTGTATTTCCTGGATCTCTGTGCTAGCCTTATTTCTGTGGAATCTGAGAACAGATATTTCGGATCCCTTTGAAGACTATATGGCCAAAGGAAATATTCTCCGATAACAAAGAGAAAGAAGCTTTCTGAGAAACTTCTTTGTGTTCTGTGAAATCATCTCACAGAGTTACAGCTTTCCTGTCAAGAAGCCTTTCGCTAAGACAGTTCTTGTGGAAATGGCAAAGTGATATTTGGAAGCCCATAGAGGGTGATGGTGAAAAAGGAAATATCCTCAGATGAAATCTGGAAAGAGGCTTTCTGAGAAACTGCTTAGTGATCTCCTAATTCATCTCAAAGAGTTACATCTGTATTTCGTGGATCTCTTTGCTAGCCATATTTCTGTGGAATCTGAGAACAGATATTTCGGATTCCTTTGAAGACTATAGGGCCAAAGGAAATATCCTCCGATAACAAAGAGAAAGAATCTTTCTGAGAAACTTCTTTGTGTTCTGTGAAATCATCTCCCAGAGTTACAGCTTTCCCGTCAAGAAGCCTTTCGCTAAGACAGTTCTTGTGGAATTGACAAAGTGAAATTTGGAGGCCCATAGAGGGCTATGGTGAAAAAGGAAATATCCTCAGATGAAATCTGGAAAGAAGCTTTCTCAGAGACTGCTCTGTGGTGTGTAACTTCCACTCACAGTTTTACATCTGTATTTCGTGGATCTCTTTGCTGCTTTTATTTCTGTGGAATCTGAGAACAGATATTTCGGATCCCTTTGAAGACTATATGGCCAAAGGAAATATCCTCCTCTAACAAACAGAAAGAAGCTTTCTGAGAAACTTCTTTGTGGTCTGTGAAATCATCTCACAGAGTTACAGCTTTCCCCTCAAGAAGCCTTTCGCTAAGACAGTTCTTGTGGAATTGGCAAAGTGATATTTGGAATCCCATAGAGGGCTATGGAGAAAAAGGAAATATCCTCAGATGAAATCTGGAAAGAACCTTTCTGAGAAACTGCTTAGTGTTCTGTTAATTCATCTCACAG
>NW_020261718.1:0-9140 GCF_003255815.1 Theropithecus gelada
ATGCGGGCTCTTTTTTGGTTCCATATGAACTTTAAAGCAGTTTTTTCCAATTCTGTAAAGAAAGTCATTGGTAGCTTGATGGGGATGGCATTGAATCTATAAATTACCTTGGGCAGTATGGCCATTTTCACAATGTTGATTCTTTCTATCCATGAGCATGGTATGTTCTTCCATTTGTTTGTGTCCTCTTTTATTTCACTGAGCAGTGATTTGTAGTTCTCTTTGAAGAGGTCCTTTATATCCCTTGTATGTTGGATTCCTAGGTATTTTATTCTCTTTGAAGCAATTGTGAATAGAAGTTCATTTCTGATTTGGCTCTCTGTTGTCTGTTACTGGTGTATAAGAATGCTTGTGATTTTTGCACATTAATTTTGTATCCTGAAACTTTGCTGAAGTTGCTTATCAGCTTAAGGAGATTTTGGGCTGAGAGGATGGGGTTTTCTAAATATACAATCATGTCATCTGCAAACAGGGATAATTTGACTTCTTCTTTTCCTAACTGAATACCCTTGATTTCTTTCTCTTTCCTGATTGCCCTAGCCAGAACTTCCAACACTATGTTGAATAGGAGTGGTGAGAGAGGGCATCCCTGTCTTGTGCCAGTTTTCAGAGGGAATGCTTCCAGTTTTTGCCCATTCAGTATGATATTGGCTGTGGTTTTGTCATAAATAGCTCTTATTATTTTGAGATACATTCCATCAATACTGAATTTATTGAGAGTTTTTAGCATGAAGGGCTGTTGAATTTTGTCAAAGGCCTTTCTGCATCTATTATTGAGATAATCATGTGGTTTTTGTCTTTGGTTCTGTTTATATGCTAGATTACATTTATGGATTTGCGTATGTTGAACCAACGTTGCATCCCAGGGATAAAGCCCACTTGACCATGGTGGATAAGCCTTTTGATGTGCTGCTGGATTCAGTTTGCCAGTATTTTATTGAGGATTTTTGCATCGATGTTCATCAGGGATATTGGTCTAAAATTCTCTTTTTTTGTGTGTGTCTCTGCCAGGCTTTGCTATCAGGATGATGTTGGCCTCATAAAATGAGTTAGGGAGGATTCCCTGTTTTTCTATTGATTGGAAGAGTTTCAGAAGGAATGGTACCAGCTCCTCCTTGTACCTCTGGTAGAATTCAGCGGTAAATCTATCTGGTCCTGGACTTTTTTTGGTTGGTAGGCTATTAATAATTGCCTCAATTTCAGAGCCTGCTATTGGTCTATTCAGGGATTCAACTTCTTCCTGGTTTAGTCTTGGGAGAGTGTAAGTGTCCAGGAAATTATCCATTTCTTCTAGATTTTCTAGTTTATTTGCATAGAGGTGTTTATAGTATTGTCTGATGGTAGTTTGTATTTCTGTGGGGTCAGTGGTGATATCTCCTTTATCATTTTTTATTGCATCTATTTGATTCTTCTCTCTTTTCTTCTTTATTAGTCTTGCTAGGGTTCTATCAATTTTGTGGATCTTTTCAAAAAACCAGCTCCTGGGTTCATTGATTTTTTGGAGGGTTTTTTTGTGTCTCTATTTCCTTCAGTTCTGCTCTGATCTTAGTTATTTCTTGCCTTCTGCTACCTTTTGAATGTGTTTGCTCTTGTTTCTCTAGTTCTTTTAATTGTGATGTTAGAGTTTCAATTTTAGATCTTTCCTGCTTTCTGTTGTAGGCATTTAGTGCTATAAATTTCCCTCTACACACTGCTTTAAATGTGTCCCAGAGATTCTGGTATGTTGTATGTTTGTTCTCATTGGTTTTAAAGAACATCTTTATTTCTGCCTTCATTTCGTTATGTACCCTGTAGTCATTCAGGAGCAGGTTGTTCAGTTTCCAAGTAGTTGAGCGGTTTTGAATGAGATTCTTAGTCCTGAGTTATAGTTTGATTGCACTGTTGTCTGAGAGAGAGTTTGTTATAATTTCTGTTCTTGTCCATTTGCTGAGGAGTGCTTTACTTCCAATTATGTGGTCAATTTTGGAAGAAGTGTGATGTGGTGCTGAGAGGAATGTATATTCTGTTGATTTGAGGTGGAGAGTTCTATAGATGTCTTTTAGGTCCGCTTAGTGCAGAGATGAGTTCAATTCCTGGATATCGTTGTCAACTTTCTGTCTTGTTGATCTGTCTAATGTTGACAGTGGAGTGTTGAAGTCTCTCATTATTATTGTATGGGAGTCTAAGTCTCTTTGTAAGTCTCTAAGGACTTGCTTTATGAATCTGGGTGCTCCTATATTGGGTGCATATATATTTAGGATAGTTAGCTCTTCCTGTTGAATTGATCCCTTTACCATTATGTAATGGCCTTCTTTGTCTCTTCTGATCTTTGATGGTTTAAAGTCTGTTTTATCAGAGACTAGGATTGCAACCCCTGCTTTTTTTTGTTCTCCGTTTGCTTGGTAGATCTTCCTCCATCCCTTTATTTTGAGCCTATGTATGTCTCTGCATGTGAGATGGGTCTCCTAAATACAGCAAACTGATGGGTCTTGACTCTTTATCCAGTTTGCCAGTCTGTGTCTTTTAATTGGAACATTTAGTCCATTTACATTTAAGGTTAATATTGTTATGTGTGAACTTGATCCTGTGATTGTGATATTAGCTGGTTATTTTGCTCATTAGTTGATGCAGTTTCTTCCTAGCCTCGATGGTCTTTACATTTTGGCATGTTTTTGCAATGGCTGGTACCAGTTGTTCCTTTCCATGTTTAGTGCTTCCTTCAGGATCTCTTGTAGGGTAGGCCTGGATTTTATTCCTTCTTCACTTATGAAACTTAGTTTGGCTAGATATGAAATTCTGGGTTGAAAATTCTTTTCTTTAAGAATGTTGAATATTGGCCCCCACTCTCTTCTGGCTTATAGGGTTTCTGCCGAGAGATCTGCTGTTAGTCTGATGGGCTTCCCTTTGTGTGTGACCCGACCTGTCTCTCTGGCTGCCCTTAACATTTTTTCCTTCATTTCAACTTTGGTGAATCTGGCAATTATGTATCTTGGAGGTGCTCTTCTTGAGGAGTATCTTTGTGGCGTTCTCTGTATTTCCTGGATTTGAATGTTGGCCTGCCCTACTAGGTTGGGGAAGTTCTCCTGGATGATATCCTGCAGAGTGTTTTCCAACTTGGTGCCATTTTCCCCCTCACTTTCAGGCACCCCAATCATACGTAGATTTGGTCTTTTCACATAATCCCATACTTCTTGAAGGCTTTGTTCATTTCTTTTTCCTCTTTTTTCTTTAGACTTCTCTTCCCGCTTCATTTCATTCATTTGATCCTCAATCGCTGATACTCTGTCTTCCAGTTGATCAAGTCAGTTACTGAAGCTTGTGCATTTGTCATGTATTTCTCATGTCATGGTTCTTATCTCTGTCAGTTCGTTTATGGCCTTCTCTGAATTGATTATTCTAGTTATCCATTCTTCCATTCTTTTTTTCAAGATTTTTAGCTTCTTTGAACTGGGTACATAATTCCTCCTGTAGCTCTGAGAAGTTTGATGGACTTCTTCTCTCAACTTGTCCAAGTCATTCTGTGTCCAACTTTGATCCATTGCTGGCGATGAGGTGCGTTCCTTTTGAGGGGGAGATGCACTTTTATTTTTTGAATTTCCAGCTTTTCTGCCCTGGTTTTTCCTCATCTTTGTGGTTTTATATGCCTTTGGTCTTTGATGATGGTGATGTACTGATGGGGTTTTGGTGTGAGTGTCCTTTTTGTTTGTTAGTTTTTCTTCTAACAGTCAGGATCCTCTGCTGTAGGTCTGTTGGAGTTTGCTTGAGGTCCACTCCAGACCCTGTTTGCCTGGGTATCAGCAGCGGAGGCTTCAGAAGATAGAATATTGCTGATCAACGAGTGTTCATGTCTGATTCTTGCTCTGGAAGCTTCGTCTCAGGGGTGTACCCTGCCGTGTGAGGTGTGGGATGTCAGTCTGCACCTAGTGGGAAATGTCTCCCAGGTAGGCTACTCAGGGGTCAGGGACCCACTTGAGCAGGCAGTCTGTCCGTTCTCAGATCTCAACCTCCGTGTTGGGAGATCCACTGCTCTCTTCAAAGCTGTCAGACAGGGTCATTTGAATCTGAAGAGGTTTCTGCTGCTTTTTGTTTAGCTATGCCCTGTTGCCAGAGGTGGAGTCTACAGCGACAGGCAGGCCTCCTTGAGCTGCTGTGGGCTCCACCCAGTTCAAGCTTCCTGGTGACTTTGTTTACCTATTTGAGCCTTAGAAATGGTGGGCGCCCCTCCCCCAGCCTTGCTGCTGCCTTGCAGTTAGATTGCAGACTGCTGTGCTAGTAATGAGGGAGGCTCCATGGGCATGGAAACCTGTGGGCCAGCTGTGGGATATAATCTCCTGATGTGTCGTTTGCTAAGACCCTTGGTAAAGCGCAGTATTAGTGTGGGAATTACCTGATTTTCCAGGTGTCATGTGTCTCAGTTCCCCTGGCTAGGAAAAGGGATTCCGTTTCCCCTTCCACTTCCCAGGTGAGGCGATGCCTCGCCCTGCTTCAGCTCTCACTGGTCGGGCTGCACCAGCTGACCAGCACTGATTGTCTGGCACTCCCCAGTCAGATGACCCAGTACCTCAGTTGACAGTGCAGAAACCACCCATCTTCTGTGTCGCTTGCGCTGGGAGCTAGAGACTAGAGCTGTTCCTATTCGGCCATCTTGCTCCGGGTCCCAAGTTCTCTTACTGGAACTATACTTTTTCCTCCTGAATCGATTGTTTTCTGTTCATTTTGATATTTCTTTTTTTGTGTTATTGTTTTAGGTAACATGATTCTTAGTTGTTCATATTTACTATGTGAAAGATGAGGTTGATTATTGTATATGGCTGTCATAAGTTTCCTCTGCTATTACTGGCCTCTGTACCTGTGAGAGATGTTGGGGGCCAGCTGTGCTCAGGTGGGCAGATCCTATCTTTCTCAGCAGACTCAAATCAGACAACCCACCTATATACTTCCTCCGCCCCACCTTGAATGAAAAGACAAGGAGAGTCTGTTGTGGGGTACACCCTCTCACTCTGAGAACATTTGCTCCCCGAGTTGATGTTTTAATTTTTAAATAAAGTATTTCTTCAGCTTCATTACAGTATCAAAGCTGCATGTGCAGGTGAGAGTGAACCTTACTTCATGTACTCAACTATGCAAGAAAGCTTACGTTTCTTTCTTTTCTTTTTTTTTTTATTATTATTATTATACTTTAAGTTCTAGGGTACATGTGCATAACGTGCAGGTTTGTTACATATGTATACTTGTGCCATGTTGGTGTGCTGCACCCATCAACTCGTCAGCACCCATCAACTCGTCATTTACATCAGGTATAACTCCCAATGCAATCCCTCCCCCCTCCCCCCTCCCCATGATAGGCCCCATTGTGTGATGTCCCCCTTCCTGAGTCCAAGTGATCTCATTGTTCAGTTCCCACCTATGGTGAGAACATGCGGTGTTTGGTTTTCTGTTCTTGTGATAGTTTGCTAAGAATGATGGTTTCCAGCTGAATCCATGTCCCTACAAAGGACACAAACTCATCCTTTTTTATGGCTGCATAGTATTCCATGGTGCATATGTGCCACATTTTCTTAATCCAGTCTGTCACTGATGGACATTTGGGTTGATTCCAAGTCTTTGCCATTGTGAATAGTGCCGCAATAAACATACATGTGCATGTGTCTTTATAGCAGCATGATTTATAATCCTTTGGGTATATCCCCAGTAATGGGATGGCTGGGTCATATGGTACTTCTAGTTCTAGATCCTTGAGGAATCACCATACTGTTTTCCATAATGGTTGAACTAGTTTACAATCCCACCAACAGTGTAAAAGTGTTCCTATTTCTCCACATCCTCTCCAGCATCTATTGTTTCCTGACTTTTTAATGATTGCCATTCTAACTGGTGTGAGATGGTATCTCATTGTGGTTTTGATTTGCATTTCTCTGATGGCCAGTGATGATGAACATTCTTTCATGTGTCTGTTAGCTGTATAAATGTCTTCTTTTGAGAAATGTCTGTTCATATCCTTTGCCCACTTTTTGATGGGGTTGTTTGTTTTTTTCTTGTAAATTTGTTGGAGTTCTTTGTAGGTTCTGGATATTAGCCCTTTGTCAGATGAGTAGATTGCAAAAATTTTCTCCCATTCTGTAAGTTGCCTGTTCACTCTGATGGTAGTTTCTTTTGCTGTGCAGAAGCTCTTTAGTTTAATGAGATCCCATTTGTCAATTTTGGCTTTTGCTGCCGTTGCTTTTGGTGTTTTAGACATGAAGTCTTTGCCCATGCCTATGTCCTGAATGGTACTACCTAGATTTTCCTCTAGGATTTTTATGGTATTAGGTCTAACATTTAAGTCTCTAATCCATCTTGAATTAATTTTCGTATAAGGAGTAAGGAAAGGATCCAGTTTCAGCTTTCTACTTATGGCTAGCCAATTTTCCCAGCACCATTTATTAAATAGGGAATCCTTTCCCCATTTCTTGTTTCTCTCAGATTTGTCAAAGATCAGATGGCTGTAGATGTGTGGTATTATTTCTGAGGACTCTGTTCTGTTCCATTGGTCTATATCTCTGTTTTGGTACCAGTACCATGCTGTTTTGGTTACTGTAGCCTTGTAGTATAGTTTGAAGTCAGGTAGCGTGATGCCTCCAGCTTTGTTCTTTTGACTTAGGATTGTCTTGGAGATGCGGGCTCTTTTTTGGTTCTATATGAACTTTAAGGCAGTTTTTTCCAATTCTGTGAAGAAAGTCATTGGTAGCTTGATGGGGATGGCATTGAATCTATAAATAACCTTGGGCAGTATGGCCATTTTCACGGTATTGATTCTTCCTATCCATGAGCATGGTATGTTCTTCCATTTGTTTGTGTCCTCTTTTATTTCACTGAGCAGTGGTTTGTAGTTCTCCTTGAAGAGGTCCTTTACATCCCTTGTAAGTTGGATTCCTAGGTATTTTATTCTCTTTGAAGCAATTGTGAATGGAAGTTCATTCATGATTTGGCTCTGTGTTTGTCTGTTACTGGTGTATAAGAGTGCTTGTGATTTTTGCACATTAATTTTGTATCCTGAGACTTTGCTGAAGTTGCTTATCAGCTTAATGAGATTTTGGGCTGAGACAATGGGGTTTTGTAAATATACAATCATGTCATCTGCAAACAGGGATAATTTGACTTCTTCTTTTCCTAACTGAATACCCTTGATTTCTTTCTCTTTCCTGATTGCCCTAGCCAGAACTTCCAACACTATGTTGAATAGGAGTGGTGAGAGAGGGCATCCCTGTCTTGTGCCAGTTTTCAAAGGGAATTTTTCCAGTTTTTGCCCATTCAGTATGATATTGGCTGTGGTTTTGTCATAAATAGCTTTTATTATTTTGAGGTACGTTCCATCAATACCGAATTTATTGAGCGTTTTTAGCATAAAGGGCTGTTGAATTTTGTCAAAAGCCTTTTCTGCATATATTGAGATAATCATGTGGTTCTTGTCTTTGGTTCTGTTTATATGCTGGATTATGTTTATTGATTTGCAAATGTTGAACCAGCCTTGCATCCCAGGGATGAAGCCCACTTGATCATGGTGGATAAGCTTTTTGATGTGCTGCTGAATCCGGTTTGCCAGCATTTTATTGAGGATTTTTGCATCGATGTTCATCAGGGATATTGGTCTAAAATTCTCTCTTTTTTGTTGTGTTTCTGCCAGGCTTTGGTATCAGGATGATGTTGGCCTCATAAAATGAGTTAGGGAGGATTCCCTCTTTTTTTATTGATTGGAAGAGTTTCAGAAGGAATGGTACCAGCTCCTCCTTGTACCTCTGGTAGAATTCAGCGGTGAATCCATCTGGTCCTGGACTTTTTTTGGTTGGTAGGCTATTAATTATTGCCTCCATTTCAGAGCCTGCTATTGGTCTATTCAGGGATTCAACTTCTTCCTGGTTTAGTCTTGGAAGAGTGTAAGTGTCCAGGAAATTATCCATTTCTTCTAGATTTTCTAGTTTATTTGCATAGAGGTGTTTATAGTATTCTCTGATGGTAGTTTGTATTTCTGTGGGGTCAGTGGTGATATCCCCTTTATCATTTTTTATTGCATCTATTTGATTCTTCTCTCTTTTCTTCTTTATTAGTCTTGCTAGCAGTCTGTCAATTTTGTTGATCTTTTCAAAAAACCAACTTCTGGATTCATTGATTTTTTGGAGGGTTTTTTGTGTCTCTATCTCCTTCAGTTCTGCTCTGATCTTAGTTATTTCTTGCCTTCTGCTAGCTTTTGAATGTGTTTTCTCTTGCCTCTCTAGTTCTTTTAATTGTGATGTTAGAGTGTCAATTTTAGATCTTTCCTGCTTTCTCTTGTAGGCATTTAGTGCTATAAATTTCCCTCTACACACTGCTTTAAATGTGTCCCAGAGATTCTGGTATGTTGTATCTTTGTTCTCATTGGTTTCAGAGAACATCTTTATTTCTGCCTTCATTCCGTTATGTACCCAGTAGTCATTCAGGAGCAAGTTGTTCAGTTTCCATGTAGTTGAGCCATTTTGAATGAGATTCTTAGTCCTGAGTTATAGTTTGATTGCACTGTTGTCTGAGAGAGAGTTTTTTATAATTTCTGTTCTTGTCCATTTGCTGAGGAGTGCTCTACTTCCAATTATGTGGTCAATTTTGGAAGAAGTGTGATGTGGTGCTGAGAGGAATGTATATTCTGTTGATTTGAGGTGGAGAGTTCTATAGATGTCTATTAGGTCTGCTTGCTGCAGAGATGAGTTCAATTCCTGGATATCCTTGTTAACTTTCTGTCTCGTTGATCTGTCTAATGTTGACAGTGGAGTGTTGAAGTCTCTCATTATTATTGTATGGGAGTCTAAGTCTCTTTGTAAGTCTCTAAGGACTTGCTTTATGAATCTGGGTGCTCCTGTATTGGGTGCATATATATTTATGATAGTTAGCTCTTCCTGTTGAGTTGATCCCTTTACCATTATGTAATGGCCTTCTTTGTCTCTTCTGATCTTTGATGGTTTAAAGTCTGTTTTATCAGAGACTAGGATTGCAACCCCTGCTTTTTTTTGTTCTCCGTTTGCTTGGTAGATCTTCCTCCATCCCTTTATTTTGAGCCTATGTATGTCTCTGCATGTGAGATGGGTCTCCTGAATACAGCAGACTGAAGGGTCTTGACTCTTTATCCAGTTTGCCAGTCTGTGTCTTTTAATTGG
>NW_020261719.1:0-3308 GCF_003255815.1 Theropithecus gelada
TGGCAAAGTGATATTTGGAAGCCGATAGAGGGCTATGGTGAAAAAGGAAATATCCTCAGATGAAATCTGGAAGGAATCTTTCTGAGAAACTGCTTAGTGTTCTGTTAATTCATCTCACAGAGTTACATCTCTATTTCGTGGATCTCTTTGCTAGCCTTATTTCTGTGGAATCTGAGAACAGATATTTCGGATCCCTTTGAAGACAATAGGGCCGAAGAAAATATCCTCCGATAACAAAGAGAAAGAAGCTTTCTGAGAAACTTCTTTCTGTTCGGTGAAATCATCTCACAGAGTTGCAGCTTTCCCCTCGAAAAATCTTTTGCTAAGACAGTTCTGGTGGAATTGGCAAAGTGATATTTGGAAGCCCATAGAGGGCTATAGTGAAAAAGGAAATATCCTCAGATGAAATCTGTAAAGAAGCTTTCTGAGAAACTGCTTAGTGTTCTGTTAATTCATCTCACAGAGTTACATCTGTATGTCGTGGATCTCTTTGCTAGCCTTATTTCTGTGGAATCCGACAACAGATATTTCGGATCCCTTTGAAGACTCCAGGGCCAAAGGAAATATTTTCCGATAATAAAGAGAAAGAATCTTCCTGAGAACCTTCTTTGTGTTCTGTGAAATCATCTCACAGAGTTACAGCTTTCCCCTAAAGAAGCCTTTCGTTAAGACAGTTCTTGTGGAATTGCCAAAGTGATATTTGGAAGCCCATAGAGGGCTATGGTGAAAAAGGAAATATCCTCAGATGAAATCTGGAAAGAAGGTTTCTGAGAAACTGCTTGTGTTCTGTTAATCCATCTCACAGAGTTACATCTGTATGTCGTGGATCTATTTGCTAGCATTATTTCTGTGGAATCCGACAACAGATATTTCGGATCCCTTTGAAGACTCCAGGGCCAAAGGAAATATTTTCCGATAATAAAGAGAAAGAATCTTTCTGAGAAACTTCTTTGTGTTCCGTGAAATCATCTCACAGAGTTACAGCTTTCCCCTCAAGAAGCCTTTCGTTAAGACAGTTGTTGTGGAATTGCCAAAGTGATATTTTTAAGCCCATAGAGGTCTATGGTGAAAAAGGAAATATCCTCAGATGAAATCTGGAAAGAAGCTTTCTGAGAAACTGCATAGTGTTCTCTTAAATCATCTCACAGAGTTACATCTGTATTTCGTGGATCTCTTTGCTAGCCTTATTTCTGTGGAATCTGAGAACAGATATTTCGGATCCCTTTGAAGGCAATAGGGCCGAAGGAAATATCCTCCGATAACAAAGAGAAAGAAGCTTTCTGAGAAGCTTCTTTGTGTTCTGTGAAATCATCTCACAGAGTTACAGCTCTCCCCTCAAGAAGCCTTTCGCTAAGACGGTTCTTGTGGAATTGGCAAAGTGATATTTGGAAGCCCTTAGAGGGCTATGGTGAAAAAGGAAATAACCTCAGATGAAATCTGGAAATAAGCTTTCTGAGAAACTGCTCTGTGATGTGTGACTTCCACTCGCAGAGTTACATCTCTATGTCGTGTATGGATTTGCTGGCCTTATTTCTGTGGAATCTGAGAACAGATATTTCTGATCCCTTTTAAGACTATAGGGCCGAAGGTAATATCCTCCGACAACAAAGAGAAAGAAGATTTCTGAGAAACTTCTTTGTGTTCTGTGAAATCATCTCACACAGTTACAGCTTTCCCCTCGGGAAGCCTTTCGCTATAACAGTTCTTGTGGAATAGACAAAGTGGTAATTGGAAGCCCATAGAGGGCTATGGTGAAAAAGGAAATATCCTCAGATGAAATCTGGAAAGAAGCTTTCTGAGAAACTGCTTAGTGTTCTGTTAATTCATCTCACTGAGTTACATCTGTATTTCGTGGATCTCTTTGCTAGCCTTATTTCTGTGGAATCTGAGAACAGATATTTCGGATCCCTTTGAAGACACCAGGGCCAAAGGAAATATCCTCCGATAACAAAGAGAAAGAAGCTTTCTGAGAAACTTATTTGTGTTGTGTGAAATCATCTCAGAGAGTTACAGCTTTCCCCTCAAGAAGACTTCGCTAAGACAGTTCTTGTGCAATTGGCAAAGTGTTATTTGGAAGCCCATAGAGGGCTATGGTGAAAAAGGAAATGTTCTCAGATGAAATCTGGAAACAAGCTTTCTGACAACCTGCTCTGTGATGTGTGACTTCCACTCACAGAGTTACATCTGCATTTCGTGGATCTCTTTGCTAGCCTCATATCTGAGGAATCTGAGAACAGATATTTCGGATCCCTTTGAAGACTCTAGGGCCAAAGGAAATATCCTCTGATAACAAAGAGAAAGAAGCTTTCTCAGAAACTTCTTTGTGTTCTGTGAAATCATCTCACAAAGTCACAGCTTTCCCCTCAAGAAGCCTTTCGATAAGACAGTTCTTGTGGAATTGGCAAAGTGATATTTGGGAGCCCATAGAGGGCTATGGTGAAAAAGGAAATATCCTCAGATGAAATCTGGAAAGAAGCTTTCTGAGAAACTGCTGAGTGTTCTGTAAATTCATCTTACAGAGGTACATCTGTGTTTCTTGGATCTCCTTGCTAGCCTTATTTCTGTGGAATCTGAGAACAGATATTTGGATCCCTTTGAAGACTAGGGGGCCAAAGGAAATATCCTCCGATAACAAACAGAAAGAAGCTTTCTCACAAACTTCTTTGACTTCTGTGAAATCATCTTACAGAGTTACAGCTTTCCCCTCAAGAAGCCTTTCGCTAAGACAGTTCTTGTGGAATTGGCAAAGTGATATTTGAAAGCCCATAGAGGGCTATGGTGAAAAAGGAAATATCCTCAGGTGAAATCTGGAAAGAAGCTTTCTGAGAAACTGCTCTGTGATGTGTGACTTCCACTCAAAGAGTTACATCTGTATTTCGTGGATCTCTTTGCCAGCCTTATTTCTGTGGAATCTGAGAACAGATATTTCGGAACCCTTTGAAGAGTATAGGGCCAAAGGAAATATGCTCCGCTAACAAAGAGAAAGAAGTTTTCTGAGAAATTTCTTTGCGTTCTGTGAAATCATCTCACAGAGTTACTGCTTTCCCCTCAAGAAGGCATTCGCTAAGATAGTTCTTGTGGAAGTGGCAAAGTGATATTTGGAAGCCCATAGAGGGCTATGGTGAAAAAGGAAATATCCTCAGATGAAATCTGGAAAGAAGCTTTCTGAGAAACTGCTTAGTGTTCTGTTAATTCATCTCACAGAGTTACATCTGTATTTCGTGGATCTCTTTGCTAGCCTTATTTCTGTTGAATCTGAGAACAGATATTTCCTATCCCATTGAAGACTATAGGTGCAAAGGTATTAT
>NW_020261720.1:0-3308 GCF_003255815.1 Theropithecus gelada
TGAAAATTAAGTGAGATTATAAACATAAAATTCCTGGCACAAGGTAAACCCTTAGTCACCACCGATTCCCTACCTCGTCTTTGCTCTGGATATGCCCACTCATGCTTTATCTGCCTCCAAAGCAGCAAAGTCCCACATGCCTTTTACTAATTTGTGGTTGCTGCTCATCTTTCTACTTTCCTTTCTAATTTGCTACATGTTTTCCTATTTCCAGCTTCATTAGAAGCTGTAGCATCTTTGTATATTTCCTGTTAACAGTTGGCTTGGTCTATTTCTCTGTAGAACACCCAGAGTCCTGAAAGTAGTAAAGACTTTGGCCTGCAATCAGAAGACCAGGGTTCAAGTTTCATTTCTGTCATTTATGAGGTGGGTAGCACAGGAAAGTTGCATCTCTATTTTTGGCTTCAGTTTTCTTACCTGTAAAATAGGAATAACAATATCTTTCTTCTTCATATCATAGAATTTTTGTAAAAATCAAAATGAGATTGGTGTGAAAGCATTTTGCATATTACATAATGACCCACCAGCCTGTGCTGTTTTTTTTTTTTTTTTTTTTTAAATACCTCATGTTTCTGTCCCTTAACCTCCCCAACAAATTTTCTCATCTTACCTCCCTGTGGCCATAGAACCAGGTGCAGGAAACTGGTGCAGGGCTCTGATCATCCATCTCCTCCTCTGGTACAACCTGATTACCTGAAAGAGCAGCAGAGACATGCAGAGGAGGAACAGCAGCAAGAGGGGGTGAGCCATGAGTTCCTGAAGGCAGAAGGGCTCCATTCTTCTCAGAGGTCCTGAGCTCTAGAGAACCTGAGAGAACAGAGCCAGGGAGAATGCAGGTCTCTCATAAATACAAAGGAGATGCCCCCTGGGCAACACTGGGCTTTCAAAATGAAAGGGACATAAGGAAGAGGAAGTCCAATTAAGCCTGCAGGGTGAAAACTGCTAAGATGTTGACCAGAAGAACTAGATTTTCAGATAGGAGCCATGTGCATGACACCTCATATCCATATGAAAGCTTTGAGGCACTGCTGTGCCTTTCCAGAATCTAAAAGTTCCCATCTGGTCATCCTTTGTAGCACCTCTATACATTCTTGTAAAAAATCTCCCTCTCTCTCATTCTCTGTTCTTTTTTATGTTTTTGATAGAATTTATTTTATTAGAGAAGTTTCAGGTTCACAGAAAAATTAAGCAGAAAGTTCAGGGAGTTCCCATATATCACCCCTCCCTTCCAGCTTCCCTGATTATCAACATCTTCCACCAGAGTATAACACTTTTACATTTAACGAACCGACAATGACACATCATTGTTGTCATGCGGGTCCATGTGAAGACACCACCAAACAGGCTTTGTGTGAGCAATAAAGCTTTTTAATTCACCTGGGTGCAGGCGGGCTGAGTCAGAAAAGAGAGTCCGCAAAGGGAGATAAGGGTGGAGCTGTTTTATAGGATTTAGGTAGGTAAAGGGAAATTACAGTCAAAGGGGAGTTGTTCTCTGGCCGGCAGGAGTGGGGGTTACAAGGTGCTCAGTGGGGGAGCTTTTTGAGCCAGGATGAGCCAGGAAAAGGAATTTCACAAGCTAATGTCATCGCTTAAGGCAAAGACCGGCCATTTTCACTTCTGTTGTGGTGGAATGTCATCAGTTAAGGTGGGGCAGGGCATTTTCACTTCTTTTGTGATTCTTCAGTTACTTCAGGCCATCTGGGCTTATACCTGCAAGTCACAGGGGATGTGATGGCTTGGCTTGGGCTCAGAGGCCTGACAATTGTCACCCAAAATCTGTAGTTTACATTATGGATCACTCTTTGGTGTTTTACATTCTATGGGTTTTGTCAAATATATAATGACATATATCCACCGTTGTGGTACCATATCGATTCCCTTTCCTAAAAAATCCTCTGTGCTCTGACTATTCATGCCTTTCTTTCTCCATCCCATGGCAACCACTAATCTTTGTACTGTCTCCATAGTTTTGCCTTTTCTAGAATGTCATATAATTTGAATCATAGAGTGTGCCGCTTTCTCACATTGGCTTCTAGAAATCTCTTTTGAGCAAACATGAAGGGCCAGATTGAGGGGTTGAGAAAAGGGTGTCTTAAGCTTAAAAGTTTTTAAAAATTAAAAGGCTGGGGAAAAGCTTTCTATTTATCTTGGGGAAAAAAATCTATCAAAAAAATCAAAGAATTTCTATTGGCTGCACGTGGTGGCTCATGCCTGTATTCTTAGCACTTTGGGAAGGTGAGTGGGGAGGATTGTCTGAGCAACATTGCAAGACTTTGTCTCTACAAAAAAGAAAAAAAAATTAGCTGGGCACATTGGCACATACCTGTGACCCCAGCTCGTTGGAAGGCTGAGGTGGCAGGCTCACTTGAACCCAGGAGGTAGAAGCTTTAGTGAGCTGTGTTTGTGCCACTGCACTCCAGCCTGGGCAACAGAGGGAGACCTTGTCTCAAAACAACAACAACGACAACAAAAATTTACATGAAAGAGAAGGCACAAACAATTATTACCTGTCAACTAAAAATTTTTTAAAAAAAGGTAAAGAGGCCAGGTGCAGTGTCTCATGCCTGTAATCCCTGCACTTTGGGAGGCCTAGGCGGGCAGATCACCTGAGGTCGGGAGTTCAATACCAGCCTGACCAACATGGAGAAACTCCTTCTCTACTAAAAATAAAATACAAAATTAGGTGGGCGTAGTGGCTTATGCCTGTAATCCCAGCTACTTGGGAGGCTGAGACAGGAGAATCGCTTGAACCTGAGAGGTGGAGGTTGTGGTGAGCCGAGATCGCACCATTGCACTCCAGCCTGCATAACAAAAGCGAAATTTCATCTCAAAAAAAAAAAAAGTAAAGAGAAAAAGAGAAAAGGTACAGTCCCAGGACAGAGCAATACTGAGGAAAAGTCCTGGTCTTGAAGTCAGAAACTTCAGGCTCTGATGTTCATATTCAGAATGCAACAGAGTATTCTAATGTCTTCCTGAGGTTGTTGGAATGGGAGATTTTTATACCATCATCTTTAACAATATACTTGCCTGTGTTTCTGACCTGTGTCTTTAAGGGTAAGAACTGATCTTTTCAAACAAGACCCAAAGTGTCCTTTATGTTTTTAAAACAGAAATGTTATTATTTTTGGATTAGATAAATGTTACTTGGGAATTATAAACAACTGTTAAAAATACAGAAAAAGCATGAAAAATTACAAATCACCTAGAACATCTATTACCTTAATCACACTTCCGTGAACCTGAGTGAGAGTGCTTTATGAAATTTTACACCCTAGGTGTTTTAGTGGCCCTAATATGTAATGCTTATA
>NW_020261721.1:0-3307 GCF_003255815.1 Theropithecus gelada
GAAAGAAGCTTTCTGAGAAATTGATTAGTGTTCTGTTAATTCATCTCGCAGAGATACATCTCTGTTTTGTTTATCTCTTTGCTAGCCTTATTTCTGTGGAATCTGAGAATAGATATTTCGGATCCCTGTGAAGACTATAGGGCCAAAGGAAATATCCTCCGATAACAAAGAGAAAGGAGCGTTCTGAGAAACTTCTTTGTGTTCTGTGAAATCATCTCACAGAGTTACAACTTTCCCCTCAAAAAGCCTTTCGCTAAGACAGTTCTTGTTAAATTGGCAGAGTGATATTTGGACCCCTAGATGGCTTTGGTGAAAAAGGAAATATCCTCAGATAAAATCTGGAAAGGGGCTTTCTGAGAAACTTCTTTGTGTTATGTGAAATCATCTCACAGAGTTACAGTTTTCCCCTCAAGAATTCTTTCGCTAAGACAGCTGTTGTGGAATTGGCAAAGTGATATTTGGAAGCCCATTGAGGGCTGTGGTGAAAAAGGAAATATCCTCAGATGAAATCTGGTAAGAAGCTTTCTGAGAAACTTCTTTGTGTCTGT
Source organism: Theropithecus gelada (assembly GCF_003255815.1). Classification (NCBI taxonomy): domain Eukaryota; kingdom Metazoa; phylum Chordata; class Mammalia; order Primates; family Cercopithecidae; genus Theropithecus; species Theropithecus gelada. The sequence continues at coordinate 549 of NW_020261721.1, forward strand.
GAAATCATCTCACAGTGTTACAGCTTTCCCCTCAAGAAGCCTTTCGCTAAGACAGTTCTTGTGGAATTGGCAAAGTGATATTAGGAAGCCCTTAGAGGGCTGTGGTGAAAAAGGAAGTATCTTCAGATGAAAGCTGGTAAGAAGCTTTCTGGGAAACATCTTTGTGTTCTGTGAAATCATCTCACAGAGTTACAGCTTTCCACTCAAGAACCCTTTCGCTAAGACAGTTCTTGTGGAATTGGCAAAGTGATATTTGGAAGGCCATAGAGGGCTGTGGTGAAAAAGGAAATATCCTCAGATGAAATCTGGTAAGAAGCTTTCTGGGAAACTGCTTAGTGTTCTGTTAATTCATCTCACAGAGTTACATCTCTGTTTCGTCGATCTCTTTGGTAGCCTTATTTCTGTGGAATCTGAGAACAGATGTTTCGGATCCCTTTGAAGACTATAGGGCCAAAGGAAATATCGTCCCATAACGAAGAGAAAGAAGCTTTCTGAGAAACTTCTTTGTGTTCTGTGAAATCATCTCACAGAGTTTCAACTTTCCCCTCCAGAAGACTTTCGCTAAGACAGTTCTTGTGGAATTGGCAAAGTGATATTTGGAAGACCATAGAGGGCTATGGTGAAAAAGGAAATATCCTCAGATGAAATCTGGAAAGAAGCTTTCTGAGAAACTGCTTACTGTTCTGTTAATTCATCTCACAGAGTTACATCTGTATTTCGTGGATCTCTTTCCTAGCCTTATTTCTGTGGAATCTGATAACAGATATTTCGGATTCCTTTGAAGACTATAGGGCCAAAGGAAATATCCTCCGATAAGAAAGAGAAAGAAGCTTTTGGAGAAGCGTCTTTGTGTTCTTTGAAATCCTCTCACAGAGTTACATCTTTGCCCTCAAGAAGCCTTTCGCTAAGACAGTTCTTGTGGAATTGGCAAAGTGATATTTGGAAGCCCGTAGAGGGTATGGTGAAAAAGCAAATATCCTCAGATGAAATCTGGAAAGAAGCTCTCTGAGAAACTGCTTAGTGTTCTGTTAATTCATGTCACGGAGTTACATCTGTATTTCGTGGATCTCTTTGCTAGCCTTATATCTGTGGAATCTGAGAACAGATATTTCGGATCCCTTTGAAGACTATAGTGCCAAAGAAAATATCCTCCCATAACAAAGAGAAAGAAGCTTTCTGAGAAACTTCTTTGTGTTCTGTGAAATCATCTCACAGAGTTACAGCTTTCCCCCGAAGAAGCCGTTCGCTAAGACAGTTCTTGTGGAATTGGCAAAGTGATATTTGGAAGCCCTTAGAGGGCTATGGTGCAAAAGGAAATATCCTCAGATGAAATCTGGAAAGATGCTTTCTGAGAAACTGCTTAGTGTTCTGTAAATTCATCTCACAGAGTTACATCTCTACTTCGTGGATCTCTTTGCTAGCCTTGTTTCTGTGGAATATGAGTACAGATATTTCGGATCCCTTTGAACACTATAGGGCCAAAGGAAATATCCTCCCATATCAAAGAGAAAGAAGCTTTCTGAGAAACTTCTTTGTGTTCTGTGAAATCATCTCATAGAGTTACAGCTTTCCCTTGAAGAAGCCTTTCGCTAAGACAGTTCTTGTGGAATTGGAAATGTGATAGTTGGAAGCCCATAGAGGGCTATGGTGAAAAAGGAAATATCCTCAGATGAAATCTAGAAAGAAGCTTTCTGAGAAACTGCTTAGTGTTCTGTTAATTCATCTCACAGAATTACATCTGTGTTTCGTGGATATCTTTGCTAGCCTTATTTCTGTGGAATCGGAGAACAGATATTTCGGATCCCTTTGAAGACTATAGGGCCAAAGGAAATATCCTCCGATAACAAAGAGAAAGAAGGTTTCTGAGAAACTTCTTTGTTTCTGTGAAATCATCTCACAGAGTTACAGCTTTCCCCTCCAGAAGCCTTTCGCTAAGACAGTTCTTGTGGAATTGGCAAAGTGATATTTGGAAGCCCATACAGGGCTATGTTGAAAAAGGAAATATCCTCAGATGAAATCTGGAAAGAAGCTTTCTGAGAAACTGCTTAGTGTTCTGTTAATTCATCTCACAGAGATACGTCTGTATTTCGTGGATCTCTTTGCTAGCCTTATTTCTGTGGAATCTGAGAACAGATATTTCGGATCCCTTTGAGGACTATAATGCCAAAGGAAATATCCTGCGATAACAAAGAGAAAGAAGCTTTCTGAGAAACTTCTTTGTGTCCTGTGAAATCATCTCACAGAGTTACAGCTTTCCCCTCAAGAAGCCTTTCGCTAAGACAGTTGTTGTGGAATTGACAAAGTGCTATTTCGAAGCCCATAGAGGGCTATGCTGAAAAAGGAAATATCCACAGATGAAATGTGGAAAGAAGCTTTCTGAGAAACTGCTTAGTGTTCTGTTAATTCACCTCACAGAGTTACATGTGTATTTCGTGGATCTCTCTGTAGTCTTATTTCTGTGGAACCTGAGAACAGATATTTCGGATCCCTTTGAAGACTATAGGGCCAAAGGAAATATCCTCCGATAACAAAGAGAAAGAAGCTTTCTGAGAAACTTCTTTGTGTTTTGTGAAATCATCTCACAGAGTTACAGCTTTCAGCTCCAGAAGCCTTTCGCTAAGACAGGTCTTGTGGAATTGGCAAAGTGATGTTTGGAAGCCCCTAGAGGGCTATGGTGAAAAAGGAAATATCCTCAGATGATATCTGGAAAGAATCTTTCTGAAAAACTGCTTAGTGTTCTGTTAATTCATCTCACAGAG
>NW_020261722.1:0-3307 GCF_003255815.1 Theropithecus gelada
TTTTTAGTAGAGACAGGGTTTCACCGTGTTAGCCAGGATGGTCTCAATCTCCTGACCTTGTGATCCACCCATCTTGGCCTCCCAAAGTGCTGGGATTACAGGTGTGAGCCACCGTGCCCGGCCTGAGCGTGAATTTTACAGTGTGCCCAAACAGAATCCCCCATCCTGGAGAGTTAAAAGCAGGAGGCGGCCTGGGGGGGTGACAGGGCCTGCCTTTCTGGACGTGCATGATGTGCAGCCTCTACACCGGGGCTGTGCTGCGAAACAGAGTCGTGTTTGTGAGCCCCGCTGGGTGGTTTTGCGAAAATCCATGATTCAGTTCACACTGATAATCTCTGAGGCTGTGGGTGAGGGAGGATTTTCTGGGGGAACAGAAAGTGATCTGAAGGGCTGGAGGGGAAGTGGGTTTTAGCTGGGGCTGTTGGCTGATCCTGGTCAAGCGGTAAGGTTGCAGAGTTGATTCTGAAAGTCGGACGTGTCTTGGGGTGGGGGTATCTCTGTCATATCATCAGACTCAGCATGAAGGTGGTAACGGTCCTCAAGAGGGAACGGGCCCAGCTAAGAATGGCATGTGGACGTTTGAAGAAAAGGGGGGAAAAGGGCTCTTGCTCTGAGACCTCGGGGTGTCCTGAGATGCAAAGAAGAACAGAGCCCAGAGTGTCAGGAAAGGTCCCATGAGTCTCTCATTGGTCCCCCACCCTGAGCTATCTACCAGGAAATCTCTTCTGGAGTCATTTATCTTCCATGTCAACTGATCAGGACGGCCTCCGTGGGTTCGGGAAGGTAGGAGGGAGCTCCGGAGACAGCACCGAGCAGGATTTGACGCCTAGACTCTTGTTCCCAAGACGATTAACTTGGGAACCTGGAATTATTCTGCCCAGAGGAGGCTGCGTCGTGACCCACAGACATGACATGTGATGTCTCAGACCACATCAGCAATGTTCTGTTTCTCCCAGAGACCTGTGCTCTGACTTACCCATCTGCATTTGGTCACTGGGGTCTCTGAGGCCAGCCCTTGCCTTTCTGTGTGTAGGTGGGGAAACTGAGGCCTAGAGAGAGGCATGGCTTGCCCAAAGTGGTGCTGATGGCGTGAAGTTGCACTTAGAAGTGGAGTACCCTGAATCCTAGCCTTGGTTTGCCTGGACAGCATCTACCTTTATGGGCCACCAGGCTAGCAGGCCTGGCCCAGAACGAGACCTGCAGCCTGTGCCAAGGAGAGAGGTGTCCTGGGTCAGGTCAGGTGCAAAAGCTGGCTCTGAATGACACCTGTGATTCTTCTGAGGGCCAGGATCCCAGCCTAGTTCAGCCATCAGGGGGAAATTTGGGACTGAGCCGTCATGGGAGGAGTCTGACATTATGACAGAGATACCCCTACCCCAAGACACGTCCAGCATTCCGAATCAGCTCTGCAACCTTGTCTCTTGGCCAGGACTGGCTGACAGCCCCAGCGAAAACTCACTTCCCCTCCAGCCGCTCCACTGAGTTTGGCGGAGCAGTGTCCATCCAGAAGTGACCACCAAAAATACCAGGAAAGAAGCAACGAGGGAACGGGGTCTACGGGTTGGCTGCTGTGGGCCACTCACCGACAGGCCCCTTGCTCTGCCCAAATCCTCTTGGTAGCCCTTTAGTCAGGTGATATCACCCCCTCATCACAGACGGGAAAGTGAGGCTCAGAGAGCTCTTACCAACCGGCCACACAGCCAGGCCACACAGAGCAGGAGCCGGAGCCTGGGCACTGTTTTGTCTGATGCCAAAGTTCTTTCCGAGAGTTCACGCACCTCTGTGAGCCCTGTGGGCTCCTCCTGCTCTTTGGGGCGTGAGGAGCACTGCCTCTGCCCTTAGGGAGATGCCTCAGGAGGGGTCACTTGTTCTTGAAAAGCAGCCGCCTCTCACCTGGGTCATGTCTGAGCTGGGCTCCCCAGAGCAGGACCGTCTTGTTCAGCGGCTGGAATTCGTCCGTCAGTGTTGGTCCCTGACTATTTTCAGGGATGCTCCTGGCTGGTGCTCACTTCCCTGTAGATCTAGTCTTGGACTTTATCACTGAGGCCATCACGCCTAGGAAGCTGGCTGTCCCTATCCTTCTGGCCTTCAGATAAAGCTGTACTTGCAGGGGAAGCTGCCCCTTTGGCCTCCGAGTGGAGCAAAGAGGTCAGGAAGCACAGGTGCAAAGGAAGTAGCCGGTGGCACGGACCACGGCTCACCACAGGATCCTGCCTGTTTGTACAGACACAGAGGAGGGCTTTGGCCACTGGAGCAGGAGCAGGCAGGGACACCTTCTTCATTAAGTCACCCACTAGTCCAGATTCTTAATCTTTCTATTCTCAGTGCTGGATACACAGCAGGTACACAGTTAATGTTTGTCCCACAGGATTAAATGCACACAGGAAAGCAGATGCATCTTTCCCAGGGGAATGTGGGACAAGGATTTGGGATGGCAGGATCAGTTTGCATTTGGGAGAAAGCTCTGGCCCATTGTATTAGTCATCACTGCTGCGTAACAAACGACCCCCTGACTCAGCAGCTGCCGCCTCAACACTCACCCTCCCCATGGTTCCTGGGGCCTGGAGAGCCACCCAGCACAATGGTGTGGGCCTTGTGGTCCTGCAGTCACAGTGTCTGTGGGGCTGCCATCATTTGCAGGCCTGCCCGGGGCCAGAAGGTCCACTTCCACGTTCGCACCCGGAGAGCTTGTGCTGACTGCTGGTGGGAGGCCGTGGGCATCTGCCATGCGGGCCTCTCCATGGGCTGCCTGTGTGTCCTCACAGCGTGGCAACCAGCTCCTGGGGGACCAGTGATCCCAGCAGCACAAGGCAGGCCTGTGTGTCTTTTGACTTCGTCTTGGCGGCTACACCCTAGCTTGCCCACAACCCTCTACTCATTAGAAGCAAGTCCCTGAGTCCAGCCCACACTCAAAAGGACAGCTTTTGAGGGAGGAGTGTCAGAGTTTGGGGGCATATTTTAAAACCACCACACCCATCACAGCTACAGAAATCTCATTTATTTGCTCATTTAAAAACTGTCTCCTGGCCGGGCGCGGTGGCTCATGCCTGTAATCCCAGCACTTTGGGAGGCAGAGGCGGGTGGATCATGAGGTCAAGAGATTGAGACCATCCTGGCTAACACAGTGAAACCCCGTCTCTACTAAAAAACAAAAAAATTAGCCGGACATGGTAGCGGGCACATGTAGTCCCAGCTACTCGGGAGGCTGAGGCAGGAGAATGGCCTGAACCTGGGAGGTGGAGCTTGCAGTGAGCCAAGATCGGGCCACTGCACTCCCCACGTCCCCTAGGCCCCTGCTCCAATGTCA
>NW_020261723.1:0-3307 GCF_003255815.1 Theropithecus gelada
AAGCTTTCTGAGAAACTTCTTTGTGTTCTGAGAAACCATCTCACAGATTTACAGCTTTCCCCTCAAGAAGCCTTTCCCTAAGACAGTTCTTGTGGAATTGGCAAAGTGATATTTGGAAGCCTATAGAGGGCGCTGGTCAAAAAGGAAATATCCTCCGATGAAATCTGGAAAAAAGCTTTCTGAGAAGCTGCTTAGTGTTCTGTTAATTCATCTCAGAGAACTACAGTTTTCCCCTCAAGAAACCACTCCCTATGCCTGTTCCTGTGGAATTCGCAAAGCGATATTAGGAATCCATAGAGGGCTGTCGTGAAAAAGAAAAAATCCTCCGAGAAAAACTGGAAAGAAGCTTTCTGAGAAACTGCTTTGTGACGTGTGACTTCCACTCACAGAGTTACATCTGTATTTCGTGGATCTCTTTACTAGCCATATTTCTGTGGAATCTGAGAACAGATATTTCGGATCCCTTGGAAGACTCTACGACCAAATTAAATATCCTCCGATAACAAAAAGAAAGAAGCTTTCTGAGAAGCTTCTTGGTGTTCGGTGAAATCATCTCACAGAGTTACATCTGTATTTCGTTGATCTTTTTGCATGGCTTATTTCTGTGGAATCTGAAAACAGATATTTCGGATCCCTTTGAAGACTCTAGGGAAAAAGGAAATATCCCCCGATAACAAAGAGAGAGAAGCTATGTGAGAAACTTCTTTGTGTTCTGGGAAATTATCTCATAGAATTACAGCTTTCCCCTCAAGACGCCTTTCGTTAAGACATTTCTTGTGGAATTTGCAAAGTGATATTTGGAAGCCCATAGAGGGCGCTGGTGAAGAAAGAAATATCCTCCGATGAAATCTGGAAAGAAGCTTTCTGAGAAACTGGTTAGTGTTCTGTCAATTCATCTCACAGACTTACAACTTTCCCCTCAAGAAGCCGCTCGCTAAGCCTGTTCTTGTGGAATTCGCAAAGTGATATTTGGAAGCCCATAGAGGGCTGTGGTGAAAAAGAAAATATCCTTATAGAAAAACTGGAAATATGCTTTCTGAGAAACTGCTTTGTGATGTGTGACTTCCACTCACAGAGTTACATCTGGATTTCGTGGATCTCTTTGCTAGCCTTATTTCTGTGGAATCAGAGAACATATATTTCGGATCCCTTTGAAGACTCTAGGGCCAAAGGAAATATACTGTGATAACAAAGAGAAAGAAGTTTTCTGTGAAACTTCTTTGTGTTCTGTGAAATCATCTCACACAGTTGCAGCTTTCGCCTCAAGAAGCCTTTAGCTAAGACAGTTCTTCTGGAATTTGCAAAGTGATATTTGGAAGCCAATAGAGGGCGCTGGTGAAAAAGGAAATATCCTCAGAAGAAATCTGGAAAGAAGCTTTCTGACAAACTGCTTAGTGTTCTGTTAATTCATCTCACAGAATTACACCTTTCCAATCAAGAAGCCGCTCGCTACGCCTGTTCTTGTGGAATTCGCAAAGTGATATTTGGAAGCCCACAGAGGGCAATGTTGAAAAAGAAAATATCCTCAGAGAAAAACTGGAAAGAAGCTTTCTGAGAAGCTGCTTTGTGATGTGTGACTTCCACTCACAGAGTTACATCTCTATTTCGTGGATCTCTTTGCTAGCCCTCTTTCTGTGGAATCTGAGAACAGATATTTCGGATCCCTTTGAAGACTCTAGGGCCAAAGGAAATATACTGCAATAACAAAGAGAAAGAAGTTTTCTGTGAAACTTCTTTGTGTTCTGTGCAATCATCTCACACAGTTGCAGCTTTCGCCTCAAGAAGCCTTTAGCTAAGACAGTTCTTCTGGAATTTGCAAAGTGATAATTGGAAGCCCATAGAGGGCACTCTTGAAAAAGGAAGTATCCTCAGAGAAACATTGGAAAGAAGCTTTCTGAGACACTTCTTAGTGTTCTGTGAATTCATCTCTCAGAGTTACAGCTTTCCCCTCAAGAAGCCGCTGGCTAAGCCTGTTCTTGTGGAATTCGCAAAGTGATATTTGGAAGCCCATACAGGGCTATGGTGAAAAAGAAAATATCCTCAGAGAAACAATGGAAAGAAGCTTTCTGAGAAACTGCCTTGTGATATGTGCCTTCCACTCACAGAGTTACGTCTGTATTTCGTGGATCTCTTTGCTACCCTTGTTTCTGTGGAATCTGAGAACAGACATTTCGGATCCCTTTGAAGACTCTACGGCCAAAGGAAATATCCTCCAATAACAAAGAGAAAGAAGCTTTCTGAGAAACTTCTTTGTGTTCTGTGAAATCATTTCACAGAGTTACAGCTTTACCCTCAAGAAGTCTTTCGCTAAGACAGTTCTTGTGGAATTTTCAAAGTGATATTTGGACGCCCATAGAGGGCGCTGGTGAAAAAGGAAATTTCCTGTGATGAAATCTGGAAAGAAGCTTTCTGAGAAACTGCTTAGTGTTCTGTTAATTCATCTCACAGAGTTACTGCTTTCCCTCAGGAAGCCGATCCCTAAGCCTGTTCTTGTGGAATTCGCAAAGGGATATTTTGGAAGCCCATAGAGGGATATGGTGAAAAAGAAAATATCCTCAGAGAAAAACTGGAAAGAACCTTTCTGAGACACTCCTTTGTGATGTGTGACTTCCACTCACAGAGTTACATCTGTATTTCGTGGATGTCCTTGCTAGCCTTATTTCTGTGGAATCTAAGAACAGATATTTCGGATCCCTTTGAAGACTCTACGGCCAAAGGAAATATCCTCAGATAACAAAGAGAAAGAAGCTTTCTGAGAAATTTCTTTGTGTTGTGTAGAATTCATCTCACAGAGTTACAGCTTTCCCCAAAAGAAGCCTTTCGCTAAGACAGTTCTTGTGGAATTTGCAAGGTGATATTTGGAAGCCCATAGAGGGCTATGGTGAAAAAGGAAATATCCTCCGATGATATCTGGAAACTGCTTAGTGTTCTCTTAATTCATCTCACAGAGTTACAGCTTTCCACTCAAGAAGCCGCTCGCTAAGCCTGTTCTTGTGGAATTCGCAAAGTGATATTTGGAAGCCCATAGAGGGCTACAGTGAAAAAGAAAATATCCTCAGAGAAAAACTGGAAAGAACCTTTCAGAGACACTGCTTTGTGATGTGTGACTTCCACTCACAGAGTTACATCTGTATTTCGTGGATGTCTTTGCTACCATTATTTCTGTGGAATCTGAGAACAGATATTTCGGATCCCTTTGAAGACTATACAGCCAAACTAAATATCCTCCGATAACAAAGAGAAAGAAGCTTTTGGCAAAACTTCTTTGTGTTCTCTGAAATCATCTCACAGAGTTACAGCTTGCCCC
>NW_020261724.1:0-397 GCF_003255815.1 Theropithecus gelada
CAAATCAAAACCACAATGAGATACCATCTCACACCAGTTAGAATGGCGATCATTCAAAAGTCAGGAAACAACAGGTGCTGGAGAGGATGTGGAGAAATAGGAACACTTTTACACTGTTGGTGGGATTGTAAACTAGTTCAACCATTATGGAAAACAGTATGGCGATTCCTCAAGGATCTAGAACTAGATGTACCATATGACCCAGCCATCCCATTACTGGGGATATACCCAAAGGATTATAAATTATGCTGCTATAAAGACACATGCACACGTATGTTTATTGCAGCACTATTCACAATAGCAAAGACTTGGAATCAACCCAAATGTCCATCAGTGACAGATTGGATTAAGAAAATGTGGCATATATACACCATGGAATACTATGCAGCCATAAAAA
>NW_020261724.1:487-3307 GCF_003255815.1 Theropithecus gelada
TGTGGCACATATACACCATGGAATACTATGCAGCCATAAAAAAGGATGAGTTTGCGTCCTTTGTAGGGACATGGATGCAGCTGGAAACCATCATTCTTAGCAAACTATCACAAGAACAGAAAACCAAACACCGCATGTTCTCACTCATAGGTGGGAACTGAACAATGAGATCACTTGGACTCAGGAAGGGGAACATCACACACCGGGGCCTATCATGGGGAGGGGGGAGGGGGGAGGGATTGCATTGGGAGTTATACCTGATGTAAATGACGAGTTGATGGGTGCAGCAGACCAACATGGCACAAGTATACATATATAACAAACCTGCACGTTATGCACATGTACCCTACAACTTAAAGTATAATAATAATAAATAAATTAAAAAAAAAAAAAAAGAATGCTTGTGATTTTTGCACATTAATTTTGTATCCTGAGACTGTGCTGAAGTTGCTTATCAGCTTAAGGAGATTTTGGGCTGAGACAATGGGCTTTTCTAAATATACAATCATGTCATCTGCAAACAGGGACAATTTGACTTCTTCTTTTCCTAACTGAATACCCTTGATTTCTTTCTCTTGCCTAATTGCCCTAGCCAGAACTTCCAACACTATGTTGAATAGGAGTGGTGAGAGAGGGCATCCCTGTCTTGTGCCAGTTTTCAAAGGGAATTTTTCCAGTTTTTGCCCATTCAGTATGATATTGGCTGTGGGTTTGTCATAAATAGCTCTTATTATTTTGAGGTACGTTCCCTCAATACCGAATTTATTGAGCGTTTTTAGCATGAAGGGCTGTTGAATTTTGTCAAAAGCCTTTTCTGCATCTATTGAGATAATCATGTGGTTCTTGTCTTTGGTTCTGTTTATATGCTGGATTATGTTTATTGATTTGCGAATGTTGAACCAGCCTTGCATCCCAGGGATGAAGCCCACTTGATCATGGTGGATAAGCTTTTTGATGTGTTGCTGAATCCGGTTTGCCAGTATTTTATTGAGGATTTTTGCATCGATGTTCATCAGGGATATTGGTCTAAAATTCTCTTTTTTTGTTGTGTCTCTGCCAGGCTTTGGTATCAGGATGATGTTGGCCTCATAAAATGAGTTAGGGAGGATTCCCTCTTTTTCTATTGATTGGAATAGTTTCAGAAGGAATGGTACCAACTCCTCCTTATACCTCTGGTAGAATTCAGCTGTGAATCCATCTTGTCCTGGACTTTTTTTGGTTGGTAGGCTATTAATTATTGCCTCAATTTCAGAGCCTGCTATTGGTCTATTCAGGGATTCAACTTCTTCCTGGTTTAGTCTTGGAAGAGTGTAAGTGTCCAGGAAATTATGCATTTCTTCTAGATTTTCCAGTTTATTTGCGTAGAGGTGTTTATAGTATTCTCTGATGGTAGTTTGTATTTCTGTGGGGTCGGTGGTGATATCCCCTTTATCATTTTTAATTGCGTCAATTTGATTCTTCTCTCTTTTCTTCTTTATTAGTCTTGCTAGTGGTCTGTCAATTTTGTTGATCTTTTCAAAAAACCAACTCCTGGATTCATTGATTTTTTGGAGGGTTTTTTGTGTCTCTATCTCCTTCAGTTCTGCTCTGATCTTAGTTATTTCTTGCCTTCTGCTAGCTTTCAAATGTGTTTGCTCTTGCTTCTCTAGTTCTTTTAATTGCGATGTTAGAGTGTCAATTTTAGATCTTTCCAGCTTTCTCTTGTGTGCATTTAGTGCTATAAATTTTCCTCTACACACTGCTTTAAATGTGTCCCAGAGATTCTGGTATGTCGTGTCTTTGTTCTCATTGGTTTCAAAGAACATCTTTATTTCTGCTTTCATTTCGTTATGTACCCAGTAGTCATTCAGGAGCAGGTTATTCATTTTCCATGTAGTTGAGCGGTTTTGATTGAGTTTCTTAGTCCTGAGTTCTAGTTTGATTGCACTGTGCTCTGAGAGACAGTTTGTTATACTTTCTCTTCTTGTAAATTTGCTGAGGAGTGCTTGACTTCCAATTATGTGGTCAATTTTGGAATAAGTTTGATTTGGTGCTGAGTAGAATGTATATTCTGTTGATTTGGGGTGGAGAGTTCTGTAGATGTCTATTAAGTCTGCTTGCTGCAGAGATGAGTTCAATTCCTGGATATCCTTGTTAACTTTCTATCTCGTTGATCTGTCTGATGTTGACAGTGGGGTCTTGAAGTCTCCCATTATTATTGTATGGGAGTCTAAGTCTCTTTATAAGTCTTTAAGGACTTCCTTTTTGAATCTGGGTGCTCCTGTATTGGGTGCATATATATTTAGGATAGTTAGCTCTTCCTGTTGAATTGATCCCTTTACCATTATGTAATGGCCTTCTTTGTCTCTTTTGATCTTTGATGGTTTAAAGTCTGTTTTATCAGAGACTAGTATTGCAACCCCTGCTTTTTTTTTGTTCTCCATTTGCTTGGTAGACCTTCCTCCATCCCTTTATTTTGAGCCCATGTATGTCTCTGCATGTGAGATGGGTCTCCTGAATACAGCAAACTGATGGGTCTTGACTCTTTATCCAGTTTGCCAGTCTGTGTCTTTTAATTGGAGCATTTAGTCCATTTACATTTAAGGTTAAGATTGTTATGTGTGAACTTGATCCTGCCATTATGATATTAACTGGTTATTTTGCTCATTAGTTGATGCAGTTTCTTCCTAGCATCGATGGTCTTTACATTTTGGCATGTTTTTGCAATGGCTGGTACCGGTTGTTCCTTTCCATGTTTAGTGCTTCCTTCAGGGTCTCTTGTAAGGCAGGCCTGGTGGTGACAAAATCTCTCAGCATTTGCTTATCTGTAAAGGATTTTAT
>NW_020261725.1:0-3305 GCF_003255815.1 Theropithecus gelada
AGGTTTCCTTGAGCTGCTGTGAGCTCCACCCAGTTCGAGCTTCCCAGGGGCTTTGTTTACCTACTTAAGCCTCAGCAATGGCGGGCGCCCCTCCCCCAGCCTCACTGCTGCCTTGCGGTTAGATCGCAGACTGCTGTGCTAGCAGTGAGGGAGGCTCCGTGGGCGTGGGACCCTCCCGGCCAGGTTTAGTATGTAATCTCCTGGTGTGCCTGTTTGCTTAAAGCGCAGTATTAGGGTGGGAGTTACCCGATTTTCCAGGTATTGTGTGTCTCAGTTCCCCTGGCTAGGAAAAGGGATTCCCTTCCCCCTTGGGCTTCCCAGGTGAGGTGATGCCTCACCCTGCTTCAGCTCTCGCTGGTCGGGCTGCAGCAGCTGACCAGCACCAAATGTCTGGCACTGCTTAGTGAGATGAACCCAGTACCTCAGTTGAAAATGCAGAAATCACCGGTCTTCTGTGTCGTTCGCGCCTGGAGTTGGAGACTGGAGCTGTTCCTATTTGCCATCTTGCTCCGCCCCTCCTGTATATTACTTCTAAGAAGAATTTAAAAAATATATCCTACACATGTAAGGGACATATTTTGATAAAGTACTCATTAAAAAAAAAGAAAACCTTTAATGACATTGCTAAGATGCTCTATCTTGCTCTCTAATCTCATTTCAAAAATACAGTGTTTTTATAAAGTATGGTCCCAACAGGAGGACAATTTATGAACTTCACATCAAAAGACAATTTTTTTTCATGTTTCTATACCATTTTATTGTCATTATTATACTTTAAGTTCTAGGGTACATGTGCACAACGTGCAAGTTTATTACATACGTATACATGTGCCATACTGGTTTGCTGCACCCATTAACTTGTCATTTACATTAGTTATTTCTCCTAATGCTATCCCTCCCTCTAACCCATGCCCCATGACAGGCCCCAGGGTGTAATGTTCCCGGCTGTGTGTCTAAGTGTTCTCATTATTCAATTCCCACCTATGAGTGAGAACATGTAGCATTTGGTTTTCTGTCCTTGTGATAGTTTGCTGAGAATGATGGTTTCCAGCTTCATCCATGTCCCTGCAAAGGACATGAACTCATCGATTTTTGTGGCTGCATGGTATTCCATGGTGTATATGTGCCACATTTTCTTAATCCACTCTATCATTGATGGACATTTGGGTTGGTTCCAAGTCTTTGCTATTGTGAGGAGTGCCACAATAAACATATGTGTGCATGTGTCTTTATAGTAGCATGATTTATAATCCTTTGAGTATATACCCAGTAATGGGATCACTGAATCAAATGGTATTTCTAGTTCTAGATCCTTGAGGAATCGCCACACCATCTTCCACAATGGTTGAAATAATTTACACTCCCACCAACAGTGTAAAAGCGTTCCTATTATTCCACATCCTCTCCAGGAGCTGTTGTTTCCTGACTTTTTAGTAATCACCATTCTAACTGGTGTGAGATGGTATCACATTGTGGTTCCGATTTGCATTACTCTGATGACCAATGATGATGAAGCTGCATAAATGTCTTCTTTTGAGAAGTGTTTGTTCATGTCCTTTGCCCACTTTTTGATGGGGTTGTTTTCTTCTTGTAAATTTGTTTAAGTTCTTTGTAGATTCTGGATATTAGCCCTTTGTCAGATTGCAAAAATTTTCTCCCATTCTCTAGGTTGCCTGTTCACTCTGATGGTAGTTTCTTTTGTTGTGCAAAAACTCCTTAGTTTCATTAGGTCCCATTTGTCTATTTTGGCTTTCGTTGCCATTGCTTTTGATGTTTTAGTCATGAAGTCCGTGCCCATGCCTATGTCCTGAATGGTATTGCCTAGGTTTTCTTCTAGGGTTTTTATGGTTTTAGGTCTAACATTTAAGTCTTTAATTCATCCTGAATTAATTTTTATATTCAGTGTAAAGAAGGGATCCAGTTTCGGCTTTCTATCTATGGCTAGCCTGTTTTCCCAGCACCATTTACTAAATAGGGAATCCTTTCCCCATTTCTTGTTTTGGCCAGGTTTGTCAAAGACAGGTGGTTGTAGATGTGTGTTGTTATTTCTGAGGCCTCTGTTCTGTTACATTGGTCTCTCTGTTTTGGTACCAGTATCACGCTGTTTTGGTTACTGTAGCCTTGTAGTATAGATTGAAGTCAGGTAGCATGATGCCTCCAGCTTTGTTCTTTTTGCTTAGGATTGTCTTGGCAATGCGAGCTCTTTTTTGGTTCCATATGAACTTTAAAGTAGTTTCTTCAACTTCTGTGAAGAAAGTCATTGGTAGTTTGATGGAGATGGCACTGATTCTATAAATTACCTTGGGCAGTATGGCCATTTTCAGGATATTGATTCTTCCTATCCATGAGCATGGAATGTTCTTCCATTGTTTGTGTCCTCTTTTATTTTGTTGAGCAGTGGTTTGTAGTTCTCCTTGAAGAGGTCCTTTACATCCCTTGTAAGTTAGATTCCTAGGTATTTTATTCTCTTTGTAGCAATTGTGAATGGGAGTTCACTCATGATTTGGCTGTTTATCTGTTATTGGTGTATAGGAATGCTTATGATTTTTGCACATTAATTTTGTATCCTGAGACATTGCTGAATTTGCTTATCAGCTTAAGGAGATTTTGGGGTGAGACAATGCGGTTTTCTAAATAAACAATCATGTCATCTGCAAACAGGGACGATTTGATTTTCTCTTTTCCTTATTGAATACCTTTTATTTCCTTTTCTTCCCTGATTGCTCTGGCCAGAACTTCCAATACTATGTTGAATAGGAGTGGTGAGAGACGGCATCCCTGTCTTTTGCCAGTTTTCAAAGGGAATGACTCCAGTTTTTGCCCATTCAGTATGATATTGGCTGTGGGTTTGTCATAAATAGATCTTATTATTTTGAAATACATTCCATCACTACCTAGTTTATTGAGAGTTTTTAGCATGAAGTGCTGTTGAATTTTGTTGAAGGCCTTTTCTGTATCTATTGAGATAATCATGTGGTTTTTGTTGCTGATTCTTTTTTTGTGATGGATTATGTTTCTTGATTTGCATATGGTGAACCAGCCTTGCATCCCAGGGAAGAACCCGACTTGATCGTGGAGGATAAGCTTTTGGATGTGCTGCTGGATTCGGCTTGCAAGTATTTTATTGAGGATTTTCACATCGAGGTTCATCAGGAATATTGGTCTAAAATTCTTTTTTGTTGTTTTTGTGTCTCTGCCAGGCTTTGGTATCAGGATGATGCTGGCTCATAAAATGGGTTAGGGAGGATTCCCTCTTTTTCTATTGATTGGAATAGTTTCAGAAGGAATGGTACCAACTCCTCCTT
>NW_020261726.1:0-3306 GCF_003255815.1 Theropithecus gelada
CTTTCTCTTTGTTATTGGAGGATATTTCCTTTGGCCCCATAGTCTTCAAAGGGATCCGAAATATCTGTTCTCAGATTCCACAGAAATAAGGTTAGCAAGGAGATGCACGAAATACAGATGTAACTCTGTGAGTGGAAGTCACACATCACAGAACAGTTTGTCAGAAAGCTTCTTTCCAGATTTCATCTGAGGATATTTCCTTTTCAACCATAGCCCTCTATGGGCTTCCAAATATCACTTTGCCAATTCGACAAGAACTGTCTTAGCGAAAGGCTTCTTGAGGGGAAAGCTGTAATTCTGTCAGATGATTTCACAGAACACAAAGAAGTTTCTCAGACAGCTTCTTTCTCTGTGGTATCGGAGGATATTTAATTTCTCTCTATACTCTTCAAAGGGATCCGAAATATCTGTTCTCAGATTCCACCGAAATAAGGCTAGCAAAGAGATCCACGAAATACAGATGGAACTCTGTGAGATGAATTAACAGAACACCAATCTGTTTCTCAGAAAGCTTCTTTCCAGATTTCATCGGAGGATATTTCCTTTTTCACCATAGCCCTCTATGGGCTTCCAAATATCACTTTGCCAATTCCACANACACAAAGAAGTTTCTCAGAAAGCTTCTTTCTCTTTGTTATCGGAGGATATTTCCTTTGGCCTTATAGTCTTCCAAGGGATCAGAAATATCAGTTCTCAGATTCCACAGAAATAGGCTAGCAAAGAGATCCACGAAATACAGATGTAACTCTGTGAGTGGAAGTCACACATCATAGAGCAGTTTCTCAGAAAGCTTCTTTCAAGATAACATCTATGGATATTTCCTTTTTCATCGTAGCCCTATAGGGGCTTCCAAATATCACGTTGCGAATTCCACAGGAACAGGCTTAGCGAGCAACTTCTTGAGGGGAAAGCTGTAACTCTGTGAGATGAATTAACAGAACACTAAGAAGTTTCTCAGAAAGCGTCTTTCTCTTTGTTATCAAAGATATTTCCTTTGGCCCTATAGTCTTCAACAGGATCCGAAATATCTGTTCTCAGATTCCACAGAAATATGGCTAGCAAAGAGATCCACGAAACACAGATGGAACTCTGTGAGATGAACTAACAGAACACTAAGCAGTTTCTCAGAAAGCTTCTTTCCAGATTTCATCTCTTGATATTTCCTTTTTCACCTTATCCCTCTATGGGCTTCCAAATATCACTTTACCAATTCCACAAGAACTGCCTTAGTGAAAGGCTTCTAGAGGGGAAAGCTGTAACTCTGTGACCTGATTTCAGAGAACACAAAGAAGTTTCTCCGAAAGCTTCTTTCTCTTTGTTATCGGAGGATATTTCCTTTGGCCCCATAGTCTTCAAAGGGATCTGAAATATCTGTTCTCAGATTCCACAGAAATAAGGCTAGCAAAGAGATCCACGAAATACAGATGTAACTCTGTGAAATGAATTAAAAGAACACTAAGCAGTTTCTCAGAAAGCTTCTTTCCAGATTTCATCTCTGGATATTTCCTTTTTCACCATAGCCCTCTATGGGCTTCCAAATATCACTTTGATCATTCCACAAGAACTGTCATAGAGAAAGACTTCTTGAGGGGAAACCTGTAAGTCTGTGAGATGATTTCAAAGAACACAAAGAAGTTTCTCAGAAAGCTTCTTTCTCTTTGTTATTGGAGGATATTTCCTTTGGCCCTATAGTCTTCAAAGGGTTCCGAAATATCTGTTCTCAGATTCCACAGAAATAAGGCTAGCAAAGAGATCCACGAAATACAGATGGAACTCTGTGAGTAGAAGTCAAACATCACAGAGCAGTTTCTCAGAAAGCTTCTTCCCAGATTTCATCTGAGGATATTATCTTTTTCACCATATCCCTCAACGGGCTTCCAAATATCACTTTACCAATTCCACAAGAAGTGTCTTAGCGAAAGGCTTCTTGAGGGGAAAGCTGTAACTCTGTGAGATGATTTCACGGAACACGAAGAAGTTTCTCAGAAAGCTTCTTTCTCTTTGTTATTGGAGGATATTTCCTTTGGCCCTATAGTCTTCAAAGGGATCTGAAATATCTGTTCTCAGATTCCACAGAAATAAGGCTAGCAAAGAGATCCACGAAATACAGATGTAACTCTGTGAGTGGAAGTCACACATCACAGAGGAGTTTCTCAGAAAGCTTCTTTCCAGATTTCATCTCTGGATATTTACTTTTTCACCATAGACCTCTATGGGCTTCCAAATATCACTTTGACAATTCCACAAGAACTGTCTTAGCGTAAGGCTTCTTGAGGGGAACGCTGTAACTCTGTGACCTGATTTCAGAGAACACAAAGAAGTTTCTCCGAAGGCTTCTTTCTCTTTCTTATCGGATGATATTTCCTTTGGCCCCATAGTCTTCAAAGGGATGTGAAATATCTGTTCTCATATTCCACGGAAAGAAGGCTAGCAAAGATATCCACGAAATACAGATGTAACTCTGTGACATGAATTAACAGAACACTAAGCAGTTTTTCAGAAAGCTTCTTTCCAGATTTCATCCGAGGATATTTCCTTTTTCACCATAGCCCTCTGAGGGCTTCCAAATATCATTTTTCCAATTCCACAAGAACTGTCTTAGCGAAAGGCTTCTTGAGGGGAAAGCTGTAACTCTGTGAGATGATTTCACAGAACACAAGGAAGTTTCTCAGAAAGCTTCTTTGTCTTTCTTATCGGAGGATATTTCCTTTGGCCCTATCTTCTTCAAAGGGATCCGAAATATCTGTTCTCAGATACCACAGAAAGAAGGCTAGCAAAGAGATCCACGAAATAGAGATGTAACTCTGTGATATGAATTAACAGAACACTGAGCAGTTTCTCCGAAAGCTTCTTTCAAGATTTCATCCGAGGATATTTCCTTTTTCACCATAGACCTTTATGGGCTTCCAAATGTCACTTTGCCAATTCCTGAAGAAGTGTCTTAGCGAAAGGCGTCTTGAGGGGAATGCTGTAACTCTGTGAGATGATTTCACAGAACACAAAGAAGTTTCTCAGAAAGCTTCTTTCTCTTTGTTATCGCAGGATATTTCCTTTGGCCCTATCATCTTCAAAGGGATCCGAAATATCTGTTCTCAGATTCCACAGAAATAAGTCTAGCAAAGAGATTCACGAAATACAGATGTAACTCTGTGAGATGAATTAACACAACACTAAGCAGATTGTCAGAAAGCTTCTTTCCAGATTTCATCTGAGGATAATTCCTTTTTCACCATAGCCCTATATGGGCTTCCAGATATCCCTTTGCCAATTCCTCAAGAACTGTCTTAGCGAAAGGCTTCTTGAGGG
>NW_020261727.1:0-3304 GCF_003255815.1 Theropithecus gelada
TTCCTTTGTGTTCTTTCCATTCTCTTATCTCTGGGCTTCAATTTGGACATTTTCTACTGATATGTCTCAAAGCCCACAAATCCTACATTTGCTTATATTGAACCTAATGTTAAACCTACCCAACTGGCTCTTCACTTCAGATACTGTATTTTCAGTTCTAGAAAGTCCATTTAAATCTCTGTATAGATTGTAATCATCTGGTAAAACTTTCCATCTTTTCATGCATTTACCTATTTTTTCTATATTTTCTTGAAAATATTAATCATAATTATTTTGTACTTTTTTAAAAGAGATGTGGTCTTGCTATGTGACCCAGGCTGGAGTGCAGTGGTAAATTCACACGCATGATCATAATGCACTACAGCCTCAAAGTCCTGGACTGAAGAAATCCTTCTGCCTTAGCCTCCGGAATATCTAGGCCTACTAGTGTGTGTCACCATGTCTGGCTTGTTTCTTTACACAGTTGATTATCAATCATATAGTCTTGTCTCTTTGCAGGCCTCATAATTTTTTTATCGTATGACAGACATTGTGTGGGTGGTTTCCAGATTATATTTCACCAGAAGAGGTTTCCCTTTTTCTCTGTCAGGCAAACATGGTAAGTGGCTGATCATGTAAACCTCTTTATAGGGCATGGTCTACCTGGCCTTTTTATAGGAATTTTAGTTTCTTTAGTCCTTATTGCTTCCACAAATCTCTGATGCCCTAAAAATTATAATTATATAAGATATGAAGGTTTTCATAGTTGTAGCTGGGGAAGTACTGGCCTACCACAAAACTATATACTACCCAGAAATGGAAGCTCTCTTGTGTTCTTCAAAAGGAAGAAGATGAATGCTCATAAGCTCACAGAATGGTTCTAAATGTGCTCTTCCTGCCACTACTCACTGCAGTTACTATTTATCATAATTGCCAATACTATTCAGAGAGCATGACTAATCACCCTGCTGCTCTCAAATTCCCCAGTGTCTGTTAACTGCTCCCCTTACGGGGTCAAAAGGGTGAAAATAGGACCAACTGAACGAGAATGCACTGCAAGGCAGACTGCCTATGCTGCAAGTGTTTATATATTTAGTGCTTGTTTTGTAGATTTAATTACAGAGCCATGTAAATGTTTTACATTATTATAAAACAAAATTAATTTTTAAAAGCTATTCCTAAAAATATAAAATTAAATGAAACAAATGAAAGTATATGTATCCAGAGTGACATGGCTGCACACAGAGGATCTATTCCAAGTGATTTTTAAACACATGATTTTACTATTGAGATATAGTCTAAGATAGTAAGATACAGTCTAAGAACAAAAATACCTGCAAAATAATTCTCAAATTTTAATGATCATATTAAGAGTGATAGTCTGATGCTGCTATTTTCAGACTGTTTATTGTGTGTGTAACATATATAAAGGATAGAAAATCAGTGATATTCTATTATTTTTGAGCCATTGAGAACCAAGTTCCTCAGCATGATAGAAGGTGTGTATAGATAATTGAGTTTAAGGATAAATTCTGTTATCTCTGAATTTGATTGGATAAGTATGAATTCATGATGTCTTTTAAGACAAAAAATAATCACATAATACTTAACTCTATGCATGAAAAAATCTAAGAGATCATGATCACTCAATGGCAATGAGCTCCTCTAGGACACAGACTGTGATCTCTGAAACCTACTAACATTAAAAAAAGGCTTCTTGAACAAAGGGTTTATTATGTATGGGACTGAAGCTAGATATATACAAGATGAGCCTAGAACAGCATATTACTCTGCATATCAAAACTACTGGAAACGGTCAAAAGAACTCAGGAGTTAATCTGTTATATCTAGATGGTATGAAGATGATAATATATCTACAATATTTATGAGACAATTTGAACTCTGACTTAATATTGGATGATATTAGTTTTTATGTATAAAAGTAATGAAGTTTAAAAAAATCTTTACCATTTAGATAGATATATAATGAAACATTTACAGAGGAAATAATACGATACCTAAAATTTGCTTCAAAATATGGATGGAAAAAAACTAAAGAGAGGTATAGATGAAAGCAGTAGCCATAAGTTAATTACTGTTCAAAGTGGATAATGAGTAAATGAAAGTTCATCATATACTTCTATCTACTTTTGTATATGTTTGAAAAAATTCACGGATGCAGCTGGAAACCATCATTCTTAGCAAACTATCACAAGAACAGAAAACCAAACACCGCATGTTCTCACTCATAGGTGGGAACTGAACAATGAGATCACTTGGACTCGGGAAGGGGAACATCACACACCAGGGCCTATTATGGGGAGCGGGGAGGGGGGAGGGATTGCATTGGGAGTTATACCTGATGTAAATGACGAGTTGATGGGTGCTAACGAGTTGATGGGTGTAGCACACCAACATGGCACAAGTATACATATGTAACAAACCTTCACGTTATGCACATGTACCCTAGAACTTAAAGTATAATAATAATAATAAATAAATTTAAAAAAAAACCAATAATTCATTTTCACTCTGATTTGTCTTAACAGATCTGTTGATTCTTGTACATCACTTGCTCTCCCCTGACAATGGCTGTAACAATGGCATAAGTATGGAAAAGGAAAAACGTATACTGACATGGTTTGGCTGTGTCCTCACCAAAATCTCAACTTGAATTGTATCTCCCAGAATTCCCACATGTTGTGGAAAGGACTGACGGGGAGGTAACTGAATCATGGAGGCCAGTTTTCCCCTTAATCGCTATTCTGATAGTGAGTAAGTCTCATGAGATCTGATGGGTATATCAAGGGTTTCTGTTTTGCTTCTTCCTCAGTTTTCTCTTGCTGCTGCCATGTAAGAAGTGCCTTTTAACTCCCACCATGATTCTGAGGCCTCCCCAGCCATGTGAAACTGTAAGTCCAATTAAATCTCTTTTTCTTCCCAGTCTCAAGTATGTCTTTATTAGCAGCACGAAAACGGACTAATACATATACCAAAAGATGAATCAAAAAATTTGTCCCCCAATTATCACCCCAATTTGACAAATACTAACTATAAGAATCTCTACTATATACTATTAATGCAACAACTATGAAGCTTAAATATCTTATTCCAGAATATCCTCAATCGGAGTGTTGCAGTACTATAACACTGATATTCCTCTCTAGCCATACCTTTGCTTTAATATAAAATAAGAATTAATAGAGCTATTTACCTTTATTAGATCCTGCTATTGTAGATCTATCTGAAAGTTTAGAATGGGAAATCTGTGTTTCAGATTTTCTTTGCATAGTCATTTGATTTCCAAACCTCTTGGGTTCTAAGT
>NW_020261728.1:0-9138 GCF_003255815.1 Theropithecus gelada
CTAGAAGAAATGGATAATTTCCTGGACACTTACACTCTTCCAAGACTAAACCAGGAAGAAGTTGAATCCCTGAATAGACCAATAGTAGGCTCTGAAATTGAGGCAATAATTAATAGCCTACCAACCAAAAAAAGTCCAGGACCAGATGGATTCACAGCTGAATTCTACCAGAGGTACAAGGAGAACCTGGTACCATTCCTTCTGAAACTATTCCAATCAATAGAAAAAGAGGGAATCCTCCCTAACTCATTTTATGAGGCCAACATCATCCTGATACCAAAGCCTGGCAGAGACACAACAAAAAAAGAGAATTTTAGACCAATATCCCTGATGAACATCGATGCAAAAATCCTCAATAAAATACTGGCAAACCGGATCCAGCAGCACATCAAAAAGCTTATCCACCATGATCAAGTGGGCTTCATCCCTGAGATGCAAGGCTGGTTCAACATATGCAAATCAATAAACATAATCCAGCATATAAACAGAACCAAAGACAAAAACCACATGATTATCTCAGTAGATGCAGAAAAGGCCTTTGACAAAATTCAACAGCCCTTCATGCTAAAAACTCCCAATAAATTTGGTATTGATGGAATGTATCTCAAAATCATTAAGAGCTACTTATGACAAACCCACAGCCAATATCATACTGAATGGGCAAAAACTGGAAAAATTCCCTTTGAAAACTGGCACAAGACAGGGATGCCCTCTCTCACCACTCCTGTTCAACATAGTGTTGGAAGTTCTGGCTAGGGCAATCAGGCAAGAGAAAGAAATAAAGGGTATTCAGTTAGGAAAAGAAGAAGTCAAACTGTCCCTCTTTGCAGATGACATGATTGTATATTTAGAAAACTGCATTGTCTCAGCCCAAAATCTCCTTAAGCTGATAAGCAACTTCAGCAAAGTCTCAGGATACAAAATTAATGTGCAAAAATCACAAGCATTCTTATACACCAGTAACAGACAAACAGAGAGCCAAATCATGAATGAACTTCCATTCACAATTGCTTCAAAGAGAATAAAATACCTAGGAATCCAACTTACAAGGGATGTAAAGG
This sequence comes from Theropithecus gelada, assembly GCF_003255815.1. Classification (NCBI taxonomy): domain Eukaryota; kingdom Metazoa; phylum Chordata; class Mammalia; order Primates; family Cercopithecidae; genus Theropithecus; species Theropithecus gelada. The sequence goes on from NW_020261728.1 coordinate 1,062, forward strand.
ACCTCTTCAAGGAGAACTACAAACCACTGCTCAGGGAAATAAAAGAGGACACAAACAAATGGAAGAACATACCATGCTCATGGATAGGAAGAATCAATATCGTGAAAATGGCCATACTGCCCAAGGTAATTTATAGATTCAATGCCATCCCCATCAAGCTACCAATGAGTTTCTTCACAGAATTGGAAAAAACTGCTTTAAAGTTCATATGGAACCAAAAAAAAGCCCGCATCTCCAAGACAATCCTAAGTCAAAAGAACAAAGCTGGAGGCATCACGCTACCTGACTTCAAACTCTACTACAAGGCTACAGTAACCGAAACAGCATGGTACTGGTACCAAAACAGAGATATAGACCAATGGAACAGAACAGAGTCCTCAGAAATAATACCACACATCTACAGCCATCTGATCTTTGATAAACCTGAGAAAAACAAGAAATGGGGAAAGGATTCCCTATTTAATAAATGGTGCTGGGAAAATTGGGTAGCCTAAGTAGAAAGCTGAAACTGGATCCTCTCCTTACTCCTTATACGAAAATTAATTCAAGATGGATTAGAGACTTAAATGTTAGACCTAATACCATAAAAACCCTAGAAGAAAACCTAGGTAATACCATTCAGGACATAGGCATGGGCAAGGACTTCATGTCTAAAACACCAAAAGCAATGGCAGCAAAAGCCAAAATTGACAAATGGGATCTCATTAAACTAAAGAGCTTCTGCACAGCAAAAGAAACTACCATCAGAGTGAACAGGCAACCTACAGAATGGGAGAAAATTTTTGCAATCTACTCATCAGACAAAGGGCTAATATCCAGAACCTACAAAGAACTCAAACAAATTTACAAGAAAAAAACAAACAACCCCATCAAAAAGTGGGCAAAGGATATGAACAGACATTTCTCAAAAGAGGACATTCATACAGCCAACAGACACATGAAAAAATGCTCATCATCACTGGCCATCAGAGAAATGCAAATCAAAACCACAATGAGATACCATCTCACACCAGTTAGAATGGCAATCATTAAAAAGTCAGGAAACAACAGGTGCTGGAGAGGATATGGAGAAATAGGAACACTTTTACACTGTTGGTGGGATTGTAAACTAGTTCAACCATTATGGAAAACAGTATGGCGATTCCTCAAGGATCTAGAACTAGAAGCACCATATGACCCAGCCATCCCATTACTGGGTATATACCCAAAGGATTATAAATCATGCTGCTATAAAGACACATGCACATGTATGTTTATTGTGGCACTATTCACAATAGCACAGACTTGGAATCAACCCAAATGTCCACCAGTGACAGACTGGATTAAGAAAATGTGGCACATATACACCATGGAATACTATGCAGCCATAAAAAAGGATGAGTTTGTGTCCTTTGTAGGGTCATGGATGCAGCTGGAAACCATCATTCTCAGCAAACTATTGCAAGAATAGAAAACCAAACACCACATGTTCTCACTCATAGGTCGGAACTGAACAATGAGATCACTTGGACTCGGGAAGGGGAACATCACACACTGGGGCCTATCACGGGGAGTGGGGAGGGGGGAGGGATTGCATTGGGAGTTATACCTGATGTAAATGACGAGTTGATGGGTGCTGACGAGTTGATGGGTGCAGCACACCAACATGGCACAAGTATACATATGTAACAAACCTGCACGTTATGCACATGTACCCTAGAACTTAAAGTATAATAAAATAAAATAAAATAAAATAAAAACAAAAAACAAATCTGCTTTTCTCCAAAGTTTCAAATGAATTGACTTCACAGCCATTGGCTAATGCCCCCAGTGAGACTGAGTACTCCATGCTGTAAGAACGATCTTGAACTTTAAAGGTGGTGGGGTAGTGGTGGGTAGAGGCTGAGCCTGCTTTGTGAATAAAGAAGAGAGAAAAAGGCACATCTAAGGAGACCTCTGTTGCCTAAGGCCTGTGAGTCTAAAATAACTTAAGAGTGGGTTCCAAGATAGGGAAAAGGGGCAGAAAATAGACTTCCTCATCCTCTCTGCTCACAGCCCACCCCATTCCAACTCTGCCTTGACTACCTATCACTTTGATCTTTTGTTTCTAGGAGTGGGTGGTAATGGTGAAAGGAATCCATTAATGCCCCTAGGAGTAAAATGCTCTTCCTAGCCTTTGCCCAACCTTGGAGGAGGTCTCATGGCTTTGCTTCATGCTGACCACACCAACCCCAGGCTCTGGGATGTAAGTGCTCTCATCTCCTCTCCCTGTCAGTTTCCTATGGCCTTAGCTTGCCCTCCCTCTTCAACCAGTTTAAGTTGGTACCAAATATACATTCACAGACATTACAAAAGACATGCATACATATTGACAAATTTCATCTATCTATCTATCTATCTATCTATCTATCTATCTATCTATCTATCTATCTATCTANATCTATCTATCTATCTATCTATCTATCTATCTATCTATCTATCTATCTATCTATCTATCTTAAAACTTGAAAGATTCCCCAGTCTTCACCCCTGTGGTTATGGCGATATGCAGTTTGACATGTAGAGTTTCATTTAATTTTCTAGGTACTGTATGCTCAAGCAACTCATCCAGATTATTAAAAATTCCAGGGAATGTCAATTTTGAATCCTGGTAAAGCCAGATGCTGCAGACCATAGGACAATTAGGGTAAGTGAAAAAGCCTTGGGTGGCATGGCTTTTTGAGACCCCTGCTAGTGGGTGCCAATGCATGTTTGCTCCATCAAGGGGGTGCTTTGTGAGACATATGTGAGACACTATACCCCAGCAGGCTGTACTAAAGCAGCCTAGATACCAGGATGAACATTCTTAGCTTCTTTGGTGATCTCTGCATTGTGGCTGAAGCCAAATATCCATGCCCGGCTAACAGATAAGATGTCTTTGTGAAGGTAAAAGGCCAATGTCTTTGAGGAAATTTTGACTTTTTCTTGGTACCTTTCCACCCTACTGTCTGCTTTGCTCTGCCTCCCCTCCCAGAAACAAAAAGCCTTAGTCAAGTTTGTTAACTTAGTCAATCAAAAGCTCATAGTATAAGAGCCCTAGATGCAACCAAGAAAAATAGCATGCACACATGACAGATTCATGGCTTAGTGGTTAACCAAGGCAGTTTGTTTGGAAGGGACAAAGATCTGTAAGCCAAGGATTTATGGAATGTATAAGATCTTTACATTTATTCATTCATCCAGAGCACCCCCTAGCTTTGCATCATCAAGAACTTTTCCTTGCCGTTTCCTCACAAGTGTCATAACCTATGACGTAAGTTGTCCTCCTTGGGTTGCCAATGAAGAAGTACCGCAAGAGTGGAGGTCAGCTGTTTGGCCTGTGATAAAGACAATGGAAACCCCAGCAATAAGAAAAAGAACTGGAAGGCTAGTGAAAGCCAGGAGTTTCACTCCCTGTTTTCTGCTTCTCAGAACCGGGGTCAATAGAGTCAGAATTTTAGCATGCTTGCATGCATTTACTCATTCACTCCTCGTTTTATTTTACTAAGGACCCAAGGAAGTTAAGAATCTTAGCTTTTCCATTCTACTTTAAAATTGATACACAGTGGGAAATGTTTCTTGAGGGAATGTCACACTTTTTTTCCAAACTGGATAATCACCAACCAACCCACTAGTGTTATATTTAGGGTTTTTAGAACTCAGGAAGCTGTAAAACTCACTGGTTTAAGAAACATGCTGCTTTGTTCAGGGAGGACTTAGTCTAATCAGAAGGTTTAAAGATCCAAGATCACTATAATAGGCAGCCTATAAAGCATAAACCCACAGAATGGCAGAGCTGGAAGGGATCAAAAATCATATAGTAAACATATACCAGTATCTCATCAGACCATGGGCATATTACTCATTTTTTTTTGTGGATGCCACTGGCTTTTCAGAGATCAGTGGCTTTGGGTCATGGGAATGGTCTTTTTGCCTTGCAGCTTTCATGTTCCAGCTCTAAGGGTTTTGCATTTGTCTTGCTTTCCAGCTCTAACATGAAAAAAAATGATTTTTATATAAACTAGAATGTTAAGGTGAGAGCATGACAATGGTCATAAAAACCCTAATCAACTTTCTTTTAAAAATTTATTGAAATTGTATATATTTAACGTATATAGCATGATGTTTTGATATACTTGAGCACCTTTCTAACCTCCCCCACCCCCTGGCTTAGCATTGAAAAATTCCCTTGGGGTGTCCCCAGTGGAACAAATTATTTCTTTTAATAGTGCCAATGACTAGGTGGATGAGCCTGAGGGGTGTGTGCGTGTCACATAACGAGGCAATTAGTTTATTAATAATACTGTGACCGCCCCTAATTCCATTAACAAACATGCATGATGTATGTGCCTTCCCCTAGGCACTTCATTAAGCATTTGATAGAGCAGTGGTTAGCATTATCCTCACTAACACCTGACACTGGCTGTGTGCCTTGCATTTACCTTTCAGGACAGGAAGCAAAGTTGAGAAAATAAGCAGCAAGTAGAGGTAATAAGGCCCAGAGAAGGGGCAGATATATTGTCCTCAGAGTTTAGAGTTTTGTAGAAGAGTAAAAAATCATGTAATTTGGGACTCATATAGGGTGACTGGCATCTATTTTGTGAAACAGACAAAAAAAAAAAAAACCTGTACAAGTGAGAAGCTCTATCATTTCACTTAAAAATGACATTTTAACTCCAAAGATGTAGAAAGGTCAGAATAATTTAGAGTAAATTTAATTCATAAAAAACTCACTGCTTTGTCCTAATTCCTGTGGAAACACAGTCACAAACTGGAATTGGTACACACATTGGTTTTTGGAAAGTTCTGGTCTACATGAGAGCTAACAATCTCAGCTTTATGGAGGCACCTACTGGCTAGTCTGGGGTGACATTGGTTAGTTTCCCAGAAGAATAATCAGATGTAAAGGCATAAGATAGGAAGCTTCTGGGACAAGAAAGCAAGAAGATGGAAGGATCATTCTTTCCACTATCATTGTGAGACAGGGGGATATGCTAAAAGTGCAAATGTCTTATGGACAGACAAATTGATGGTTTTCCAGCAATAATCTAGTATAGCTCCTGGATAGAGCAAGGTAGCACCAGAAGACTTTCTTGTGGAAACTCTTCTCCACAGTGTGGTCCCTTCCCCACCTCTCCAAACACACACACACACACACACACACACACACACACACACAGGACACCCTTTCTTTTTCTAATACTAGTTGCCTGCAATATGTATTGACAAGATGAAAAGCGCCTTCCACTTAGAGTCCAAATACTCAAGTTCCAGTCCTGATTCTGACACTAGCATGATTTCTGGCAAGTTTTCTCCTTTCCCTGAACCTTGGTTTCCACACTTGTGTAATGGGAGAATTGAACTAGGCTTATCTGCAGGCGCAAGTAGCTCTGATATCCTCTCCACTCCACCCCACCTCTGTCGCAAGCTGGCCTTAGTTAATTTCTTTAGTTCATTTGGGGCTGACAGAAGCATGATTCTTTTTTTTTTTTTTTAATTTATTTATTATTATTATACTTTAAGTTGTAGGGTACATGTGCATAACGTGCAGGTTTGTTACATATGTATACTTGTGCCATGTTGGTCTACTGCACCCATCAACTCGTCATTTACATCAGGTATAACTCCCAATGCAATCCCTCCCCCCTCCCCCCTCCCCATGATAGGCCCCGGTGTGTGATGTTCCCCTTCCTGAGTCCAAGTGATCTCATTGTTCAGTTCCCACCTATGAGTGAGAACATGCGGTGTTTGGTTTTCTGTTCTTGAGATAGTTTGCTAAGAATGATGGTTTCCAGCTGCATCCATGTCCCTACAAAGGACGCAAACTCATCTTTTTTTATGGCTGCATAGTATTCCATGGTGTATATGTGCCACATTTTCTTAATCCAATCTGTCACTGATGGACATTTGGGTTGATTCCAAGTCTTTGCTATTGTGAATAGTGCTGCAATAAACATACGTGTGCATGTGTCTTTATAGCAGCATAATTTATAATCCTTTGGGTATATCCCCAGTAATGGGATGGCTGGGTCATATGGTACATCTAGTTCTAGATCCTTGAGGAATCGCCATACTGTTTTCCATAATGGTTGAACTAGTTTACAATCCCACCAACAGTGTAAAAGTGTTCCTATTTCTCCACATCCTCTCCAGCACCTGTTGTTTCCTGACTTTTTAATGATCGCCATTCTAACTGGTGTGAGATGGTATCTCATTGTGGTTTTGATTTGCATTTCTCTGATGGCCAGTGATGATGAGCATTTTTTCATATGTCTGTTGGCTGTATGAATGTCTTCTTTTGAGAAATGTCTGTTCATATCCTTTGCCCACTTTTTGATGGGGTTGTTTGTTTTTTTCTTGTAAATTTGTTTGAGTTCTTTGTAGGTTCTGGATATTAACCCTTTGTCAGATGAGTAGATTGCAAAAATGTTCTCCCATTCTGTAGGTTGCCTGTTCACTCTGATGGTAGTTTCTTTTGCTGTGCAGAAGCTCTTTAGTTTAATTAGATCCCATTTGTCAATTTTAGATTTTGCTGCCGTTGCTTTTGGTGTTTTAGACATGAAGTCTTTGCCCATGCCTATGTCCTGAATGGTACTACCTAGGTTTTCCTCTAGGATTTTTATGGTATTAGGTCTAACATTTAAGTCTCTAATCCATCTTGAATTAATTTTCGTATAAGGAGTAAGGAAAGGATCCAGTTTCAGCTTTCTACTTATGGCTAGCCAATTTTCCCAGCACCATTTATTAAATAGGGAATCCTTTCCCCATTTCTTGTTTTTCTCAGGTTTGTCAAAGATCAGATGGCTGTAGATGTGTGGTATTATTTCTGAGGACTCTGTTCTGTTCCATTGGTCTATATCTCTGTTTTGGTACCAGTACCATGCTGTTTTGGTTACTGTAGCCTTGTAGTAGAGTTTGAAGTCAGGTAGCATGATGCCTCCAGCTTTGTTCTTTTGACTTAGGATTGTCTTGGAGATGCAGGCTCTTTTTTGGTTCCATATGAACTTTAAAGCAGTTTTTTCCAATTCTGTGAAGAAACTCATTGGTAGCTTGATGGGGATGGCATTGAATCTATAAATTACCTTGGGCAGTATGGCCATTTTCACGATATTGATTCTTCCTATCCATGAGCATGGTATGTTCTTCCATTTGTTTGTGTCCTCTTTGATTTCCCTGAGCAGTGGTTTGTAGTTCTCCTTGAAGAGGTCCCTTACATCCCTTGTAAGTTGGATTCCTAGGTATTTTATTCTCTTTGAAGCAATTGTGAATGGAAGTTCATTCATGATTTGGCTCTGTGTTTGTCTGTTATTGGTGTATAAGAATGCTTGTGATTTTTGCACATTAATTTTGTATCCTGAGACTTTGCTGAAGTTGCTTATCAGCTTAAGGAGATTTTGGGCTGAGACAATGGGGTTTTCTAAATAGACAATCATGTCATCTGCAAACAGGGACAATTTGACTTCTTCTTTTCCTAACTGAATACCCCTGATTTCTTTCTCTTGCCTAATTGCCCTAGCCAGAACTTCCAACACTATGTTGAATAGGAGTGGTGAGAGAGGGCAACCCTGTCTTGTGCCAGTTTTCAAAGGGAATTTTTCCAGTTTTTGCCCATTCAGTATGATATTGGCTGTGGGTTTGTCATAAATAGCTCTTATTATTTTGAGGTACGTTCCATCAATACCGAATTTATTGAGCGTTTTTAGCATGAAGGGCTGTTGAATTTTGTCAAAAGCCTTTTCTGCATCTATTGAGATAATCATGTGGTTCTTGTCTTTGGTTCTGTTTATATGCTGGATTATGTTTATTGATTTGCGAATGTTGAACCAGCCTTGCATCCCAGGGATGAAGCCCACTTGATCATGGTGGATAAGCTTTTTGATGTGTTGTTGAATCCGGTTTGCCAGTATTTTATTGAGGATTTTTGCATCGATGTTCATCAGGGATATTGGTCTAAAATTCTCTTTTTTTGTTGTGTCTCTGCCAGGCTTTGGTATCAGGATGATGTTGGCCTCATAAAATGAGTTAGGGAGGATTCCCTCTTTTTCTATTGATTGGAATAGTTTCAGAAGGAATGGTACCA
>NW_020261729.1:0-3304 GCF_003255815.1 Theropithecus gelada
TTCCTTTGTGTTCTTTCCATTCTCTTATCTCTGGGCTTCAATTTGGACATTTTCTACTGATATGTCTCAAAGCCCACAAATCCTACATTTGCTTATATTGAACCTAATGTTAAACCTACCCAACTGGCTCTTCACTTCAGATACTGTATTTTCAGTTCTAGAAAGTCCATTTAAATCTCTGTATAGATTGTAATCATCTGGTAAAACTTTCCATCTTTTCATGCATTTACCTATTTTTTCTATATTTTCTTGAAAATATTAATCATAATTATTTTGTACTTTTTTAAAAGAGATGTGGTCTTGCTATGTGACCCAGGCTGGAGTGCAGTGGTAAATTCACACGCATGATCATAATGCACTACAGCCTCAAAGTCCTGGACTGAAGAAATCCTTCTGCCTTAGCCTCCGGAATATCTAGGCCTACTAGTGTGTGTCACCATGTCTGGCTTGTTTCTTTACACAGTTGATTATCAATCATATAGTCTTGTCTCTTTGCAGGCCTCATAATTTTTTTATCGTATGACAGACATTGTGTGGGTGGTTTCCAGATTATATTTCACCAGAAGAGGTTTCCCTTTTTCTCTGTCAGGCAAACATGGTGAGTGGCTGATCATGTAAACCTCTTTATAGGGCATGGTCTACCTAGCCTTTTTATAGGAATTTTAGTTTCTTTAGTCCTTATTGCTTCCACAAATCTCTGATGCCCTAAAAATTATAATTATATAAGATATGAAGGTTTTCATAGTTGTAGCTGGGGAAGTACTGGCCTACCACAAAACTATATACTACCCAGAAATTGAAGCTCTCTTGTGTTCTTCAAAAGGAAGAAGATGAATGCTCATAAGCTCACAGAATGGTTCTAAATGTGCTCTTCCTGCCACTACTCACTGCAGTTACTATTTATCATAATTGCCAATACTATTCAGAGAGCATGACTAATCACCCTGCTGCTCTCAAATTCCCCAGTGTCTGTTAACTGCTCCCCTTACGGGGTCAAAAGGGTGAAAATAGGACCAACTGAACGAGAATGCACTGCAAGGCAGACTGCCTATGCTGCAAGTGTTTATATATTTAGTGCTTGTTTTGTAGATTTAATTACAGAGCCATGTAAATGTTTTACATTATTATAAAACAAAATTAATTTTTAAAAGCTATTCCTAAAAATATAAAATTAAATGAAACAAATGAAAGTATATGTATCCAGAGTGACATGGCTGCACACAGAGGATCTATTCCAAGTGATTTTTAAACACATAATTTTACTATTGAGATATAGTCTAAGATAGTAAGATACAGTCTAAGAACAAAAATACCTGCAAAATAATTCTCAAATTTTAATGATCATATTAAGAGTGATAGTCTGATGCTGCTATTTTCAGACTGTTTATTGTGTGTGTAACATATATAAAGGATAGAAAATCAGTGATATTCTATTATTTTTGAGCCATTGAGAACCAAGTTCCTCAGCATGATAGAAGGTGTGTATAGATAATTGAGTTTAAGGATAAATTCTGTTATCTCTGAATTTGATTGGATAAGTATGAATTCATGATGTCTTTTAAGACAAAAAATAATCACATAATACTTAACTCTATGCATGAAAAAATCTAAGAGATCATGATCACTCAATGGCAATGAGCTCCTCTAGGACACAGACTGTGATCTCTGAAACCTACTAACATTAAAAAAAGGCTTCTTGAACAAAGGGTTTATTATGTATGGGACTGAAGCTAGATATATACAAGATGAGCCTAGAACAGCATGTTACTCTGCATATCAAAACTACTGGAAACGGTCAAAAGAACTCAGGAGTTAATCTGTTATATCTAGATGGTATGAAGATGATAATATATCTACAATATTTATGAGACAATTTGAACTCTGACTTAATATTGGATGATATTAGTTTTTATGTATAAAAGTAATGAAGTTTAAAAAAATCTTTACCATTTAGATAGATATATAATGAAACATTTACAGAGGAAATAATACGATACCTAAAATTTGCTTCAAAATATGGATGGAAAAAAACTAAAGAGAGGTATAGATGAAAGCAGTAGCCATAAGTTAATTACTGTTCAAAGTGGATAATGAGTAAATGAAAGTTCATCATATACTTCTATCTACTTTTGTATATGTTTGAAAAAATTCATGGATGCAGCTGGAAACCATCATTCTTAGCAAACTATCACAAGAACAGAAAACCAAACACCGCATGTTCTCACTCATAGGTGGGAACTGAACAATGAGATCACTTGGACTCGGGAAGGGGAACATCACACACCAGGGCCTATTATGGGGAGCGGGGAGGGGGGAGGGATTGCATTGGGAGTTATACCTGATGTAAATGACGAGTTGATGGGTGCTAACGAGTTGATGGGTGTAGCACACCAACATGGCACAAGTATACATATGTAACAAACCTTCACGTTATGCACATGTACCCTAGAACTTAAAGTATAATAATAATAATAAATAAATTTTAAAAAAAACCAATAATTCATTTTCACTCTGATTTGTCTTAACAGATCTGTTGATTCTTGTACATCACTTGCTCTCCCCTGACAATGGCTGTAACAATGGCATAAGTATGGAAAAGGAAAAACGTATACTGACATGGTTTGGCTGTGTCCTCACCAAAATCTCAACTTGAATTGTATCTCCCAGAATTCCCACATGTTGTGGAAAGGACTGAGGGGGAGGTAACTGAATCATGGAGGCCAGTTTTCCCCTTAATCGCTATTCTGATAGTGAGTAAGTCTCATGAGATCTGATGGGTATATCAAGGGTTTCTGTTTTGCTTCTTCCTCAGTTTTCTCTTGCTGCTGCCATGTAAGAAGTGCCTTTTAACTCCCACCATGATTCTGAGGCCTCCCCAGCCATGTGAAACTGTAAGTCCAATAAAATCTCTTTTTCTTCCCAGTCTCAAGTATGTCTTTATTAGCAGCACGAAAACGGACTAATACATATACCAAAAGATGAATCAAAAAATTTGTCCCCCAATTATCACCCCAATTTGACAAATACTAACTATAAGAATCTCTACTATATACTATTAATGCAACAACTATGAAGCTTAAATATCTTATTCCAGAATATCCTCAATCGGAGTGTTGCAGTACTATAACACTGATATTCCTCTCTAGCCATACCTTTGCTTTAATATAAAATAAGAATTAATAGAGCTATTTACCTTTATTAGATCCTGCTATTGTAGATCTATCTGAAAGTTTAGAATGGGAAATCTGTGTTTCAGATTTTCTTTGCATAGTCATTTGATTTCCAAACCTCTTGGGTTCTAAGT
>NW_020261730.1:0-3303 GCF_003255815.1 Theropithecus gelada
TCTGTTTTGGTACCAGTACCATGCTGTTTTGGTTACTGTAGCCTTGTGGTATAGTTTGAAGTCAGGTAGCGGAAATTTTCAAAACAAAATCCCAACTTAGTTACTTACCTAAAAAGAGGACCCAGGCTAAATTCTAATTTTTTTATGTATTAGAAGCAAGAAGAAACACAAAGTCACCTTCTTCACTGAAAGTGAACTGAAATGCAGAAATGAATTCTCTGCCCTTCATCACCATTAAAGCAGAAAAACTCAACTTATTTGTTGGAAATGAATAAAACTCCAAAAAAGAAATTGTAAATCAAAATACACCTTAGATATCAAACGAATTTGGGGATATCAAAGATTCTCTAGAGGGGGGAGTTCCTGAACCTCAGGAAATTGTTTTCAGAAAACAAATAAATAAATAAATGGGCTGGAGGGAAAGAAAGGTCAGTACACTAATTAACATTTTGCCAGAGAAAATGAGAAGGCAGGGAAATAGTCAATAATATATTCATCTTGTGGTCAGTAAATTTGCACTTTGCATAATAGAAGGTGAACATGGAGTGGCTACCTGTGGAAATATTTATTTTTATATTTTTTAAATTTTACTTTAAGTTCTGGGATACATGTGATGAACATGCAGGTTTCTTACAAAAGTAAACATGTGCCATGGTGGTTTGCTGCACCTATCAACCCGTCATCTAGGTTTTAAGTTACACATGCATTAGGTATTTGTCCTAATGTTCTCCCTCCACTTTCTCCCATGAAAAGCCCCAGTGTGTGATATTTCCCTCCCTGTGTCCTTGTGTTCTCATTGTTCAGCTCCCTCCCACTTATCAGTGAGAATATTCAGTGTTTGTTTCTCTGTTCCTGTGTTAGTTGCTGAGGATGATAGTTTCCAGCTTAATCCATGTCCCTACAAAGGACATGAGCTCATTCTTTTCTATGGCTGCATAGTATTTCATGATGTATTTCTGCCACATTTTTTATTCAGTCTATCATTGAAGGGCATTTCATTCCAATTTTTTGCTATTGTAAATAGTCAGCCCTTCAATAAACATATGTATGCATGTGTCTTTATAGTAGAATGAGTTATAATCCTTGGTATATATACCCAGTAATGGGATTGCTGGATTACATGGTATTTCTGTTTCTATATCCTTCAATAATCACCACACTGTCTTTCACAATGGTTGAAATAATTTGCACTGCCTAATAACAGTGTAAAAGCCTTCCTATTTCTCTGCATCATCACCAAGAAAGAATCCACATAGCCAAGACAATCCTATGCAAAAAGAACAAAGCTGGAGGAATCATGCTACCTCACTTCAAACTATACTACAAGGCTATAGTAACCAAAACAGCATGGTACTGGTACCAAAAAAGATGTGTAGGCCAATGGTACAGAACAGAAGCCTCAGAAATAACACCACACATCTATGCCATCTGATCTTTGACAAATCTGACAAAAAAAGAAATGAGGAAAGGATTCCCTTTTAATAAATGATGCTGGGAAAAACTGGCTAGCCATATGCAGAAAAAAGAAATTGTACCCTTTCCTTACACTGTATACAAAAACTTACTCAAGATGGATTAAAGAATTAAATGTAAAACCTAAAACTATAAAAACCTAGAAGACAACCTAGGCAATACCATTGAGGATATAGGCATGGGCAAAGACTTGGTGACTAAAGTACCAAAAGCAAGTGCAACAGAAGCCAAAATTGACAAATGGGACCAGTGGAAATATTTTACTTTTGATCTGTAGCTATCTGCTTAAAAACAAAAAGAAAGGGGTTTCCTTGCAAGAAAAAGCTTTCAGCTTACATTTTTTGCTTTTGGTATTGTAAATTGAGGTTTCAAAATTTTTCTTTAAAGATAGAGAAAATAAGATCTACTGTTAACAGCACAATAGGGAGACTGTAGTTAACAATAATTTATAGTGCATTTGAAAATAGATAAAATAGAAAATTTGGAATGTTTCCAAAGTATATAAATAATATTTATGTGAGGTGATAAATATTTCCATACCCATATTGATTTATTACCTATTGTATGCCTATATCAAAATTTTACACATACCCCATAAATATGTACAAATTGTATGTATCCATAAAATTTAAAAATAAATAAATAAATGACAAAAGAAGACTAAACTAATAATATAAGGCAAGCTTGAATTTTTAAGTGTGAGAAAACAAAAGTATAGTTTTGCCTTAATGTAGTATTGTAATACTGAAACTCATGTAAAAATCTCATAAATTTATGTAATATCTGTTTGTTTAGACAATGCAAAATTCATTTTACATGCCTTTCACAACTTTCTATATTCATTAAATACTGGCAAACTGAATCCAGAAGCACATCAAAAAGCTTTTCCACCACAATCAAGTTGGCTTCATCCCTGGGATGCAAGGCTGGTTCAACATGCAAATCAATAAACGTAATCCATCATATAAACAGAACCAGACAAAAACCACATGGTTATCTCAATAGATGCAGAAAAGGCCTTTGACAAAATTCAACAGCCCTTCATGCTAAAAACTAGCATTGATGGGATGTATCTCAAAATAATAAGAGCTCTTTATGACAAAACTGCAGCTGATATCATATTGAAAGGGAAAAAACTGGAAGCATTCCCTTTGAAAACCGGCACAAGACAAGGATGTCCTCTCTCACCACTCCTATTCAACATAGTGTTGGAAGTTCTGGCCAGGGCAATCAGGCAGGAGAAAGAAAAAAAGGGTATTCAATTAGGAAATGAGGAAGTCAAATTGTCACTCTTTGCAGATGACATGATTGTATATTTAGAAAACCCCATAATCTCAGCCCCAAATCTCCTTAAGCTGCTAAACAACTTCAGCAAAGTCTTAGGATGCAAAACCAATGTGAAAAAATCACAAGTATTCCTATGTACTAATAATAGACAAACAGAAAGCAAAATCATGAGTGAAATCCCAATCACAATTACTACAAAGAGAATAAAATACCTAGGAATCCAACTGACAAGGGATGTGAAGGACGTCTACAAGGAGAACTAAAAACCACTGCTCAACGAAATAAAAGAGGAAACAAAAAAATGGAAGAACATTCCATGCTCATGGATAGGAAGAATCAATATTGTGAAAATGTACATACTGCCCAAGGTAATTTGTAGATTCAATGCCATCCCCATCAAGCTACCAATGACTTTCTTCACAGAATTGGAAAAAAAACTACTTTAAAGCTCATATGGAATAAAAAAAGAGCTCACATTGCCAAGACAATCCTAAGCCAAAACAACAAAGCTGGAGGCATCACGCTACCTGACTTCAAACTATA
>NW_020261731.1:0-1983 GCF_003255815.1 Theropithecus gelada
AGATGTAACCCTGTGATTGGAAGTCACACATCACAGAGCAGTTTCTCAGAAAGCTTCTTTCCAGATTTCATCTGAGGACATTTCCTTTTTCACCATAGCCCACTATGGGCTTCCAAATATCACTTTGCCAATTCCACAAGAACTGTCTTAGCGAAAGGCTTCTTGAGTGGAATGCTGCTACTCTGTGAGATGATTTCAGAGAACACAAAGAAGTTTCTCAGAAAGCTTCTTTCTCATTGTTATCAGCGGATATTTCCTTTGGCCCTGTAGTCTTCAAAGGGATCCGAAATATCTGTTCTCCTATTCCACAGAAATAAGGCTAGCAAAGAGATCCACGAAATACAGATGTAACCCTGTGATTGGAAGTCACAGATCACAGAGCAGTTTCTCAGAAAGCTTCTTTCCAGATTTCATCTGAGGATATTTCCTTTTTCACCCTAGCCGTCTATGGGCTTCCAAATATCACTTTGCCAATTCCACAAGAACTGTCTTAGCGAAAGGCTTCTTGAGGTGAAAGCTGTAACTCTGTGAGATGATTTCACAGAACACAAAGAAGTTTCTCACAAAGCTTCTTTCTCTTTGTTACCGGAGGATATTTCCTTTGGCCCTATAGTCTTCAAAGGGATCCGAAATATCTGTTCTCAGATTCCACAGAAATAAGGCTAGCAGAGAGATCCACAAAATACAGATATAAGACTGTGAGATGAATTAATAGAACACTAAGCAGTTTCACAGAAAGCTTCTTTCCAGATTTCATCTGAGGATATTTCCTTTTCCACCATAGCCCTCTACGGCTTCGAAATATTACTTTGCAATTCCACAAGAACTGTCTTAGCGAAAGGCTTCTTGAGGGGAAAGCTGTAACTCTGTGAGATGATTTTACAGAACCCAAAGAAGTTTCTCAGACAGCTTCTTTCTCTTTGTTATCGGAGGATATTTCCTTTGGCCCTATAGCCTTCAAAAGGATCCCAAATATCTGTTCTCACATTCCACAGAAATAAAGCTAGCAATGAGATCCACGAAATACAGTTGTAACTCTGTGAGATGAATTCACAGAACACTAAGCAGTTTCTCAGAAAGCTTCTTTCCAGATTTCATCTGAGGATATTTCCTTTTTCACCATAGCCCTCTACGGGCTTCCAAATATCACTTTGCCAATTCCAGAAGAACTGTCTTAGCGAAAGACTTCTTGAGGGGAAAGCTGTAACTCTGTGAGATGATTTCACAGAACACAAAGAAGTTTCTCAGAAAGCTTCTTTCTCTTGGTTATCGGAGGATATTTCCTTTGGCCCTATAGTCTTCAAAGCGATCTGAAATATCTGTTCTCAGATTCCACAGAAATAAGGCTAGCAAAGAGGTCCACGAAATACAGATGTAACTCTGTGAGATGAACTAACAGAACACTAAGCAGTTTCTCGGAAAGCTTCTTTCCAGATTTCATCTGAGGATATTTCCTTTTTCACCATAGCCCACTATGGGCTTCCATATATCACTTTGCCAATTCCACAAGAACTGTCTTAGCGAAAGGCTTCTTCAGTGGGATGCTGCAACTCTGTGAGATGATTTCACAGAACACAAAGAAGTTTCTCAGAAAGCTTCTTTCTCTTCTTTATCGGAGGATATTTCCTTTCGCCCTACAGTCTTCAAAGGGATCCGAAATATCTGTTCTCAGATTCCACAGAAATAAGGCTAGCAAAGAGACCCACGAAATACAGATGTAATTCTGTGAGATAAATTAACAGAACATTAAGTAGTTTCTTAGAAAGCCTCTTTCCAGATTTCATCTGCGGATATTTCCTTTTTCACCGTACCCCTCTACGGGCTTCCAAATATCATTCTGCCAATTCCACACGAACTGTCTTAGCGAAAGGCTTCTTGAGGGGAAAGCTGTAACTCTGTGAGATGATTTCACAGAACACAAAGAAGTTTCTCAGAAAGTTTCTTTCTCTTTGTTTTCGGAGGATATTTCCTTTGGCCCTATAG
>NW_020261731.1:2083-3303 GCF_003255815.1 Theropithecus gelada
TCTTCAAAGGGATCCGAAATATCTGTTCTCAGATTCCACAAAAATAAGGCTAGCAAAGAGATCCACGAAATACAGATGTAACTCTGTGAGATGAATTAACAGAACACTAAGCAGTTTCTCAGAAAGCTTCTTTCCAGCTTTCATCTGAGTATATTTCCTTTTTCACCATAGCCCTCTATGGGCTTCCAAATATAACTTTGCAATTCCACAAGAACTCTCTTTGAGAAAGGCTTCTTGAGGGGAAAGCTGTAACTCTGTGAGATGATTTCACAGAACACAAAGAAGTTTCTCAGAAAGCTTCTTTCTCTTTGTTAGTGGAGGATATTTCTTTTGGCCCTATAGTCTTCAAAGGGATCCGAAATATCTGTTCTCAGATTCCACAGAAATAAGGCTAGCAAAGAGATCCAAGAAATACAGATGTAACTCTGTGAGATATATTAACAGAACACTAAGCAGTTTCTCAGAAGGCTTCTTTCCAGATTTCATCTGAGGATATTTCCTTTTTCACCATAGCCCACTATGGGCTTCCAAATATCACTTTGCCAATTCCACAAGAACTGTCTTAGCGAAAGGCTTCTTGAGTGGAATGCTGCTACTCTGTGAGATGATTTCACAGAACACAAAGAAGTTTCTCAGAAAGCTTCTTTCTCATTGTTATCAGAGGATATTTCCTTTGGCCCAATAGTCTTCAAAGGGATCCGAAATATCTGTTCTCAGATTCCACAGAAATAAAGCTAGCAAAGAGATCCACGAAATACAGATGTAACCCTGTGATTGGAAGTCACACATCACAGAGCAGTTTCTCAGAAATCTTCTTCCCAGATTTCATCTGAGGATATTTCCCTTTTCACCATAGCCCTCTATGGGCTTCCAAATATCACTGTGCCAATTGCACAATAACTCTCTTAGCCAAAGGCTTCTTGAGGGGAAAGCTGTAACTCTGTGAGATGATTTGACAGAACACAAAGAAGTTTCTCAGAAAGCTTCTTTCTCTTTGTTATCGGAGGATATTTCCTTTGACCCTATAGTCTTCAAAGGGATCCGAAATATCTCTTCTCTGATTCCACAGAAATAAGGCTAGCAAAGAGATCCACGAAACACAGATGTAACTCTGTGAGATGAATTAACAGAACACTAAGCAGTTTCTCAGAAAGCTTCTTTCCAGATTTCATCAGAGGATATTTCCTTTTTCACCATAGCCCATAGAGGGCTATGGTGAA
>NW_020261732.1:0-3303 GCF_003255815.1 Theropithecus gelada
GTGGAATTGGCAAAGTGATATTTGGAAGCCCATAGACGTCTATGGTGAAAAAGGAAATATCCTCAGATGAAATCTGGAAAGAAGCATTCTGAGAAACTGCTTAGTGTTCTGTTAATTTATCTCACAGGGTTACATCCGTATTTCATGGATCTCTTTGCTAGCCTAATTTCTGTGGAATATGGGGACAGATAGTTCGGATCCCTTTGAAGATTATAGGGCCAAAGGTAATATCCTCTGGTAACAAAGAGAAAGAAGCTTTCTGAGAAACTTCTTTGTGTTCTGTGAAATAATCTCACAGAGTTACAGCTTTCCCGTCAGGAAGCCTTTCGCTAAGACAGTTCTCGTGGAATTGGCAAAGTGATATTTGGAAGCCCGTAGAGGGCTATGGTGAAAAAGGAAATATCCTCAGATGAAATCTGGAAAGAAGCTTTCTGAGAAACTGCTTAGTGTTCTGTTAATTCATCTCACAGAGTTACATCTGTATTTCTTGGATCTCTTTGCTAGCCTTATTTCTGTGGAATCTGAGAACAGATATTTCGGATCCCGTTGTTGACTCTAGGGCCAAAGGAAATATCCTCCGATAACAAAGAGAAAGAAGCTTTCTGAGAATCTTCTTTGTGTTCTGCGAAATCATCTCACAGAGTTACAGCTTTCCCGTCAAGAAGCCTTTCGCTAAGACAGTTCTTGTGGAATTGGCAAAGTGACATTTGGAAGCCCATAGACGGCTTTGTTGAAAAAGGAAATATCCTCAGATGAAATCTGGAAAGAAGCTTTCTGAGAAACTGCTTAGTGTTCTGTTAATTCATCTCATAGATTTACATCTGTATTTCGTGGATCTCTTTGCTAGCCTTATTTCTGTGGAATCTGAGAACAGATATTTCGGATCCATTTGAAGACTATAGGGCCAAAGGAAATATCCTCCCATAAGAAAGAGAAAGAAGCTTTCTGAGAAACATCTTTTTGTTCCGGGAAATCTTCTCACAGAGTTACAGCTTTCCCGTCAAGAAGCCTTTCGCTAAGACAGTTCTTGTATAATTGGCAAAGTGATATTTGGAAGCCCATAGAGGGCTACGGTGAAAAAGGAAATATCCTCAGGTGCAATCTGGAAAGAAGCTCTCTGAGAAACTGCTTAGTGTTCTCTTAATTCATCTCACAGAGTTACATCTGTATTTCGTGGCACTCTTTGCTAGCCTTATTTCTGTGGGTTCTGAAACAGATATTTCGGATCCCATTGAGGACTATAGGACCAAAGGAAATATCCTCCGATAACAAAGAGAAAGAAGCTTTCTGAGAAACTCCTTTTTGTTCTGTGAAATCATCTCACAGAGTTACAGCTTTCCCGTCAAGAAGCCCTTCGCTAAGTTAGTTGTTGTGGAATTGGCAAAGTGATATTTGGAAGCCCATAGAGGGCTGTGGTGAAAAAGGAAATATCCTCAGATGAAATCTGGAAAGAAGCTTTCTGAGAAACTGCTTCGTGTTCTGTTAATACATCTTACAGAGTTACATCTGTATTTCGTGGATCTCTTTGCTAGCCTTAGTTCTGTGGAATCTGGGAACAGATATTTCGGATCCCTTTGAAGTATATAGGGCCAAAGGAAATATCCTCCGATAACAAAGAGAAAGAAGCCTTCTGAGAAACTTCTTTGTGTTCTGCGAAATCAACTCACAGAGTTACAGCTTTCCCGTCAAGAAGCCTTTTGCTAAGACAGTTCTTGTGGAATGGACAAAGTGATATTAGGAAGCCCATAGAGGGCTATGGTGAAAAAAAAAATATCCTCAGATTAAATCTGGAAAGAAGCTTTCTGAGAAACTGCTCTTTGATGTGTGACTTCCACTCACAGAGTAACATCTGTATTTAGTGGATCTCATTGCTACCCTTATTTCTGTGGAATCTGAGAACAGATACTTCGGATCCCTTTGAAGACTATACGGCCAAAGGAAATATCCTCCGATAAAAAAGAGAAAGAAGCTTTCTGAGAAACTTCTTTGTGTTCTGTGAAATCATCTCACAGATTTACAGCCTTTCCGTCAAGAAGCCTTTTGCTAAGACAGTTCTTGTGGACTTGGCAAAGTGATATTTGGAAGCCCATAGAGGGCTATGGTGAAAAAGGAAATATTCTCAGATGAAATCTGGAAAGAAGCTTTCTGAGAAACTGCTCTGTGATTTGTCACTTCCACTCACAGAGATACATCTGTATTTCGTGGATCTCTTTGCTAGCCTTATTTCTGTGGAATCTGAGAACAGATACTTCGGATCCCTTTGAAGACTACAAAGAGAAAGAAGCTTTCTGAGAAACTTCTTTGTGTTCTGTGAAATCATCTCACAGAGTTACAGCTTTCCCGTCAAGAAGCCTTTCGCTAAGACAGTTCTTGTGGAATTGGCAAAGTGATTTTTGGAAGCCCATAGAGGGCTATGGTGAAAAAGGAAATATCCTCAGATGAAATCTGGAAAGAAGCTTTCTGAGAAACTGCTTAGTGTTCTGTTAATTCATCTTACAGTGTTACATCTGTATTTCGTGGATCTCTTTGCTAGCCTTATTTCTCTGGAATCTGGGAACACATATTCCGGAAGCCTTTGAAGACTATAGGGCCAAAGGAAATATCCTCCGATAACAAAGAGAAAGAAGCTTTCTGAAAAACTTCTTTGTGTTCTGTGAAATCATCTCACAGAGTTACACCTTTCTCGTCAAGAAGCCTTTCGCTAAGACTGTTCTTGTGGAATTGGCAAAGTGATATTTGGAAGCCCATAGAGGGCTATGGTGAAAAAGGAAATATCCTCAGATGAAATCTGGAAAGAAGCTTTCTGAGAAACTGCTCTGTGATGTTTGACCTCCACTCACAGAGTTACATCTTTATTTCGTGGAACTCTTTGCTAGCCTTATTTCTGTGGAATCTGAAAACAGATATTTCGGATCCCTTTGAAGACTATAGGGCCAAAGGAAGTATCCTCTGATAACAAAGACAAAGAAGCTTTCTGAGAAACTACTTTGTGTTCTGTGTAATCATCTCACAGAGTTACAGCTTTCCCGTCAAGAAGCCTGTCGCTAAGACAATTATAGTGGAATTGGCAAAGTGATATTTGGAAGCCCATAGAGGGCTATGGTGAAAAAGGAAATATCCTCAAATGAAATCTGGAAAGAAGCTTTCTGAGAAACTGCTTAGTGTTCTCTTAATTCATCTCACAGAGTTACATCTGTATTTCGTGGATCTCTTTTCTAGCCTTATTTCTGTGGAATCTGAGAACAGATATTTCGGATCCCTTTGGCCCTATAGTCTTCAAAGGGATCCGAAATATCTGTTCTC
>NW_020261733.1:0-3303 GCF_003255815.1 Theropithecus gelada
AAAAAAAAAAAAAAAAAAAAAAAAAAAAAAAAAAAAAAAAAAGAAAATTTGACATGGAATTTTGGAATTTCAGTGTATAGAATCTGAATATATGCAAGCAAAAAGTAGGACCACTGCTTGAAAAACTCTTCAGTTTACCCCCGAGCTGGTCAATAAGGTCATAGGGCTTCCCGGATACGGCTCGAAACACACTAGACTAGAGGGCTCTGTCAGTAATTACACTAGACGGAGCCCCCGCCGCCCCATGGCCAAGCCATGTTTACAATAGCTAGTTTACAACCCCTAGGAGTCACCCTTGACTCACTGAACAAGCAATGTTCAAGTGACTACTGTTTGCCACCACCTGGGTTAGACCCTGGGTACACAAAGATGAAGGAGGCTCAGGTCTCATCCTTGAGGAACTCAGAGTCCATGCAGAACTACTTTCTAAACTTTAGGGAGCATTGTAATTGCCTGGGCTGCTCATTAATATGTATTGTTTCTGGTTTTCACCCCAGAAATGCCCATTCGAAAGGTATGGGGGAGCCTAGAAAGCTGCATCTTTAATCTAGTGGGAGAAACACAAACATAAGTGCAGTAATGAGGAACCAATGCGCTGGGTGTCAACGGAGGCAGCAGGAGGACTGCAGGATGACGGAGGGGCGTGACAGGCACCCAGGCGGGCATCATGAGGCAGGGAGGGCGTGCCAGCAGAGGGAGCCCCAAGGGGCAAGTCCCAACTGCCTGGCTGTTAAAGTCTTCCAGAGGAGTGAGCCAGAGCCAGACCTGAAAGGGCCACACAGTAGGGCTGGTCATACAACAGCAACCTGAGAGGAGCTCGCTCATATGGTGCACTGCTTCGCATCACTGTGCTAAGGACTTCACACATGTTCTCATTTCATTCTCACAAGTCCCACCAGGTAGTGCTACTAGTATTCCCACTTCATGAATGATGTTGACATTTAGCAAGATTAAGTGACTTGTAGAAGGGGAACCAGGACTGGAACCCAGGTTTGTTCCTTTCCAAACCCATGTCTTTAACTATTAAATCCTATTGCCTCTTTTTTTTTTTTTTTTTTTTGAGACGGAGTCTCGCTCTGTTGCCAGGCACGGTCTCCGCTCACTGCAACCTCCTCATCCTGGGTTCAAGCGATTCTCCTGCCTCAGCCTCCCAAGTAGCTGGGATTACAGGCACGTGCCACCATGCCCCGCTAATTTTTTTGTATTTTTAGTAGAGATGGGGTTTCACCATGTTGGTCAGGCTGTCCTTAAACTCCTGACCTCGTGATCTGCCCGCCTCAGCCTCCCAAAGTGCTGGGATTACAGGAGTGAGCCACCGCGACCAGCCTTTTTTTTGTTTTGTTTTGTTTTGTTTTTCGAGACAGAGTCTTGCTCTGTCACCCAGGCTGGAGTGCAATGGCATGGTCTCAGCTCACTACAATCTCAGCCTCCCACGTTCAAACAATTCTCCTGCCTCAGCCTCCCAAATAGCTGGGACTGCAGACATGCCCCACCATGCCTGGCTAATTTTTATATTTTCAGTAGAGACAGGTTTCACCATATTAGCTAGGCTGGTCTTGAACTCCTGACCTCAGGCAATCCATCCTCCTTGGCCTCTGAAAGTGCTGGGATTACAGGCATGAGCCACTGTGCCCGGCCCCTATTGCCTCTTAAAGGATGTAGACAAGGGAATGAACCAAAACAATCTGTAAGAGGTAAATTTCAGAGGACTTGAGGATTGGTTGGCTGTAAGGAGTGAGCAGTCACTCCCTCTTCTCCAGCCTGGGGTGCCTAAGTGATGCCACCAACCTGAAAGATTTGTGGAAGAGGCTGAGGAAGGAAGACTCTGCTAGCTGCCTTGGGAAATGCCTGCAAGTAGCTGGATGTGTGGGAATGAAGCTTGGGTAGAAATCTGAGATAGAGATGTTAGTTAGGGAATCAGTGGAAACTGTGAAACTCAATGAGTTCACTCAGAAAGACAGGTGTTGAGTGAGAAGAACAGAAAAATGGAGGATAAGTAGAGTGTGCAAAGGAGGCAGTGAAAGGGAGTGTCACGGAAGCCAAGGGAGTGGAGTTTCAGGAAGAGTCACCTGAGTTCAAGTGTGTAGAGAGGTCCAGAAAGATGAGGACTGAACAGTACCCACCGGATTGGCACGTTTGATGGTTACTGACGACCTTATTAAGGAGTCAAGTTTCAGGAGCCCATTATAGCACGTCGCAGAAGAACTAAGTGGGACAACAGCAAGCTGGAGAGAGCAGGTATGGACCATTCTTTTGAATGACTAGAATGGGAAGTGAGGGGAACAATTGCAGGACATGACAGGAGGTGGAGCAGCCTGGAAGACAGACTCCCAGTGCTTCTCTGCACGGGTTGGCATTTGCCAGCATAAACTGCTAGGATGGCGAGAGTAATCCATCCTTTGCATTGTGAAAATGGGCTTTTGCAACCAGGCAGATGACTGTGGTTCTCAAGCCAAAGAAATGGAGAAGAGGCATCGCAGCCTTAAGAGATAAAGGCTAGGGGCCGGGCGCGGTGGCTCAAGCCTGTAATCCCAGCACTTTGGGAGGCCGAGACGGGCGGATCATGAGGTCAGGAGATCGAGACCATCCTGGCTAACACAGTGAAACCCCGTCTCTACTAAAAATACAAAAAATTAGCCGGGCGTGGTGGCGGCGCCTGTAGTCCCAGCTGCTCGGGAGGCTGAGGCAGGAGAATGGCGGGAACCCGGGAGGCGGAGCTTGCAGTGAGCCGAGATCGCGCCACTGCACTCCAGCCTGGGCGACAGAGCGAGACTCTGCCTCAAAAAAAAAAAAAAAAAAAAAAGAGATAAAGGCTAGGGATGAATTTTTCTTCAAAATTCTCCATTTCCTGGAAGTCTTCACTCCTAGTTCCCACACCTGCTGGTGACAAGACACAGTCCTGATTTCCCTGCCTGAGAGGCCCAGCCGGGGTCCAAAGGAACAGCTGCATCCTGGTGCTGTTCCGCCAGCCAACAGGTGGCCACCCGCCCTTCTGGGTGGCATCTTTGCAGTTCTACAGAAACTATAAAACTGAAACAACAAAGGGACTGCTGGGCGTCGCTGAGTCCGACCCGTGTGTCACCTGGCCGCCCGCACACCCCATGCCTGCCTAGAGGGCCTTTCTGGGCTGCTGTCCAGAGCGCATGCGCCGCCCTGCGGCTAACTCTCCGCAAGGGCTGAGGGGTGGGCCAGGTCCGTCTCTGCAGGAGCGCCCCTCTAACAAAGGGCATGGCTCCACTTACTATTTACTTAAAAACAGTACATCTTTTTCTATTGGAGTGGTTGGCGATTGGGGATTGCTCC
>NW_020261734.1:0-3302 GCF_003255815.1 Theropithecus gelada
TATACTTGTGCCATGTTGCTGTGCTGCACCCATCAACTCGTCAGCACACATCAACTCGTCATTTACATCAGGTATAACCCCCAATGCAATCCCTCCCCCCTCCCCCCTCCCCATGATAGGCCCCAGTGTGTGATGTTCCCCTTCCCGAGTCCAAGTGATCTCATTGTTCAGTCCCCACCTATGAGTGAGAATATGCGGTGTTTGGTTTTCTGTTCTTGTGATAGTTTGCTAAGAATGATGGTTTCCAGCTGCATCCATGTCCCTACAAAGGACACAAACTCATCCTTTTTTATGGCTGCATAGTATTCCATGGTGTATATGTGCCACATTTTCTTAATCCAGTCTGTCACTGATGGACATTTGGGTTGATTCCAAGTCTTTGCTATTGTGAATAGTGCCGCAATAAACATACGTGTGCATGTGTCTTTATAGCAGCATGATTTATAATCCTTTGGGTCTATACCCAGTAATGGGATGGCTGGGTCATATGGTACACCTAGTTCTAGATCCTTGAGGAATCGCCATACTGTTTTCCATAATGGTTGAACTAGTTTACAATCCCACCAACAGTGTAAAAGTGTTCCTATTTCTCCACATCCTCTCCAGCACCTGTTGTTTCCTGACTTTTTAATGATGACCATTCTAACTGGTGTGAGATGGTATCTCATTGTGGTTTTGATTTGCATTTCTCTGATGGCCAGTGATGATGAGCATTTTTTCATGTGTCTGTTGGCTGTATGAATGTCTTCTTTTGAGAAATGTCTGTTCATATCCTTTGCCCACTTTTGATGGGGCTCTTTGTTTTTTTCTTGTAAATTTGTTTGAGTTCTTTGTAGGTTCTGGATATTAGCCCTTTGTCAGATGAGTAGATTGCAAAAATTTTCTCCCATTCTGTAGGTTGCCTGTTCACTCTGATGGTAGTTTCTTTTGCTGTGCAGAAGCTCTTTAGTTTAATGAGATCCCATTTGTCAATTTTGGCTTTTGCTGCCGTTGCTTTTGGTGTTTTAGACATGAACTTTTTGCCCATGCCTATGTCCTGAATGGTACTACCTAGGTTTTCTTCTTGGGTTTTTATGGTATTAGGTCTAACATTTAAGTCTCTGATCCATCTTGAATTAATTTTTGTATAAGGAGTAAGGAAAGGATCCAGTTTCAGCTTTCTACTTATGGCTAGCCAATTTTCCCAGCACCATTTATTAAATAGGGAATCCTTTCCCCATTTCTTGTTTCTCTCAGGTTTGTCAAAGATCAGATGGCTGTAGATGCGTGGTATTTTTTCTGAGGACTCTGTTCTGTTCCATTGGTCTATATCTCTGTTTTGGTACAAGTACCATGTCGTTTTGGTTACTGTAGCCTTGTAGTATAGTTTGAAGTCAGGTAGCGTGGTGCCTCCAGCTTTGTTCTTTTGACTTAGGATTGTCTTGGAGATGCGGGCTCTTTTTGGTTCCATATGAACTTTAAAGTAGTTTTTTCCAATTCTGTGAAGAAACTCATTGGTAGCTTGATGGGGATGGCATTGAATCTATAAATAATCTTGGGCAGTATGGCCATTTTCACAATATTGATTCTTCCTATCCATGAGCATGGTATGTTCTTCCATTTGTTTGTGTCCTCTTTTATTTCACTGAGCAGTGGTTTGTAGTTTTCCTTGAAGAGGTGCTTTACATCCCTTGTAAGTTGGATTCCTAGGTATTTTATTCTCTTTGAGGCAATTGTGAATGGAAGTTCATTCATGATTTGGCTCTCTGTTTGTCTGTTACTGGTGTATACGAATGCTTGTGATTTTTGCACATTAATTTTGTATCCTGAGACTTTGCTGAAGTTGCTTATCAGCTTAAGGAGATTTTGGGCTGAGACAATGGGATTTTCTAAATATACAATCATGTCATCTGCAAACAGGGACAATTTGACTTCTTCTTTTCCTAACTGAATACCCTTGATTTCTTTCTCTTGCCTGATTGCCCTAGCCAGAATTTCCAACACTATGTTGAATAGGAATGGTGAGAGAGGGCATCCCTGTCTTGTGCCAGTTTTCAAAGGGAATTTTTCCAGTTTTTGCCCATTCAGTATGATATTGGCTGTGGGTTTGTCATAAATAGCTCTTATTATTTTGAGGTACTTTCCATCAATACCGAATTTATTGAGCGTTTTTAGCATGAAGGGCTGTTGAATTTTGTCAAAAGCCTTTTCTACATCTATTGAGATAATCATGTGGTTCTTGTCTTTGGTTCTGTTTATATGCTGGATTATGTTTATTGATTTGCGAATGTTGAACCAGTCTTGCATCCCAGGGATGAAGCCCACTTGATCATGGTGGATAAGCTTTTTGATGTGCTGCTGAATCCGGTTTGCCAGTATTTTATTGAGGATTTCTGCATCGATGTTCATCAGGGATATTGGTCTAAAATTCTCTTTTTTTGTTGTGTCTCTGCCAGGCTTTGGTATCAGGATGATGTTGGCCTCATAAAATGAGTTAGGGAGGATTCCCTCTTTTTCTATTGATTGGAATAGTTTCAGAAGGAATGGTACCAGCTCCTCCTTGTACCTCTGGTAGAATTCAGCTGTGAATCCATCTGGTCCTGGACTTTTTTTGGTTGGTAGGCTATTAATTATTGCCTCAATTTCAGAGCCTGCTATTGGTCTATTCAGGGATTCAACTTCTTCCTGGTTTAGTCTTGGAAGAGTGTAAGTGTCCAGGAAATTATCCATTTCTTCTAGATTTTCCAGTTTATTTGCGTAGAGGTGTTTATAGTATTCTCTGATGGTAGTTTGTATTTCTGTGGGGTCGGTGGTGATATCCTCTTTATCATTTTTTATTGCATCAATTTGATTCTTCTCTCTTTTCTTCTTTATTAGTCTTGGTAGCAGTCTGTCAATTTTGTTGATGTTTTCAAAAAACCAACTCCTGGATTCATTGATTTTTTCGAGGGTTTTTTGTGTTTCTATCTCCTTCAGTTCTGCTCTGATCTTAGTTATTTCTTGCCTTCTGCTAGCTTTCAAATGTGTTTGCTCTTGCTTCTGTAGTTCTTTTAATTGTGATGTTAGAGTGTCAATTTTAGATCTTTCCTGCTTTCTCTTGTGGGCATTTAGTGCTATAAATTTCCCTCTACACACTGCTTTAAATGTGTCTCAGAGATTCTGGTATGTTGTATCTTTGTTCTCATTGGTTTCAAAGAACATCTTTATTTCTGTCTTCATTTCGTTATGTACCCAGTAGTCATTCAGGAGCAGGTTGTTCAGTTTCCATGTAATTGGGTGGTTTTGATTGAGTTTCTTAGTCCTGAGTTCTAGTTTGATTGCAC
>NW_020261735.1:0-3300 GCF_003255815.1 Theropithecus gelada
GAACATCACACACCAGGGCCTATTATGGGGAGGGGGGAGGGGGGAGGAGGGAGGGATTGCATTGAGAGTTATATCTGATGTCAAGGACGAGTTGATGGGTGCTGACGAGTTGATGGGTGCAGCACACCAACATGGCACAGGTATACATGTGCAACAAACCTGCACATTATGCACATGTACCCTAGAACTTAAAGTATAATAATTTAAAAAAAAGTTTAATATTAGCAACAAATGGGTGTGATGAGTATGATGTCATCTCCAATGTAGTGGCTTTGGTGTTTGCTACTATCAGAGATAGTGCTGGCATTTTCAGCCCCATCTGATTTCCCTCACTCATCATGGCAGGGACTTAGAAAGTAACCCCTCAGTACACATTCATACTCACACCTATAGTTCACTAAAGGGGCTATTTGCAAGAGCAATCACATCTGAGTTTTTGTCTGCTCAGGCAAAGTTTTGAGCTTGGTTAGAGTCACTGAATTAGAATCATAAAAACTACTGTCACAATTTCAAAGACAAAAGAGATAGCCTGTGCTACTCTTGGAAAATTGCTTTCACCTATGACCCAGATCTCATTAGTAGCACTATATAGACGTCTTCTAATAGTCATTTCCTCTGCCTTGTTCCAACCAGACAGCATCTTTGTTGGCAAGTAAAAAGAAGACCAGATTCTGACCCCAACTTGTTTTTACAAATTCCACTAGCTAGTTTTCATTTTAATATCTATTTCCTATCACTTTATGTAAATGAAATGCACAGAACAAACACTCTCCACTCTTTGGATGCAATTTATCTGTATTCTTTAACTTCTTGCTGCTCTTTCCTTTTGTTTCCAGTTAACATTCCTGGAAAGTCACAGATTGATATACAGATCTGGACTGTTGAATAATTGATACTTGCATTTGGAAAATATATATTAACATTCTAAGTTTTATGCTGCCTATTCAAAGACAAATAATACCGTTACTATTCCTAAGAATCCTCAACTGTATTAAGGGAGATAGACGTAGAAACAAAAACTATAAGACCATGCTGCAAAGTTCTAATAGATACTTCTAATAATTGTGCTAATAGACAAACAGCTATTGGACCACAACAGCTAATCCAATGCACATAGACAGAGAATTGGAGGTTTCATAGTGTAGGTAGCAGCAGAGGTCTTGAAGCATAACGTAGTGGGAATTGCTCTCCAAGTAGAAGAAACAACTTGTATGCAAATAACAAATGAGAGAAGCACCTCTAGTATGTTCAGAAAATAGTGAACGATTATGTGGCTGGAGCTCAGGGTACATTTATTCATTCATTTATCCTACAGTATTTATTGAGCAACTTCTGTGTAAAAGGCATTATTCTATATTTTCATCACAATAGTGACTGAACATAAAAATCCCTGCTCTTCCTGCTCTTGTGGAGCTTTATTCTAATTGTAAGTGAAAAACAACAACAACGAAATTAGAGTATATCAGATGGTAAAAAGCTTTATGGAAAAAATTAAAAGAGGGAAAGTATATAGCTAGGAGTGTTGGGTATAGTGAGCAGGATGGTCAATGAAGACAGTATTGATGAAGTGACACTATCAGAGGCCTGTAGAAAATGAGGGAGAGAGTCAGGTGGATATTTCGAAAAACATGCCAGGCAGAGGAAACAGTCCAAAAATTCTGTGGCTGAAATATACTCATTACATTGGAAAAATAGCATGGGGACCAGTATGGCAGGAGCAGAGTGAGAAAGGGGGAGTAAGAATAGAGTGAGACCAGATAATGCCAGATAATGAAGGCCTTGGATGCAGTCAGAAGGAATACCCCTTTTATTGTGAAAGAAAGAGGAATTTACTGGAGAGTTTTAGGCAGAGGTATTTACTGATCAGACTAAAATGACATGGCTGTCCTATGAAAAACAGAATATAGACACAAGAAGCTCTTGCTAGGCAAAAAGCAATGGTAGCAGCAGTGGAGCTGGCAAAAAATATTTGGTCTCAGATAGTGTGCTGGTCTCAAGATACAAATTTGGGGATTTTTAACATTTTAACGGCATTCTAAGTAACAAGGGTTGATGAGAGCATTATGCAATTTGAGAGAACGGCAGTCAGTTAATAGAGAATACAGTCAAAAATAGAGATGAAGTGTAGTTTGGCTCTAACCTTAGTCTTTGGCCAGCATCCCACCAAGAGTGTGAAATCAACTATGGGTTTAAAGGCAGAGTGACAAGACCTGGTATACTTTATTTTAAAGAGAAAATCATTGGCAATGGGATTCAGAGGAGAGGAACCTGGATACAGGAGATAAATATATTGCAGTGGTCCAGATGAGAGATGGGCAGGGTTAGTAGTGATGAGGAAGAACTGCTGCATCCAGGCATTCATTCTGAGGTAAGATTACAGGCTTTGCTAACTGACCACATATGGAGAAGCTACTGTAGAGAAGTAGTTCACAAATCACTTAGTGTTCCATGGACATATCTTAAAGACAGTAATCAGGATGAAAGTGGGAGGGAAAAATGATGAGGCTTTTAGTCTCTAAAGCCATAAAGAAAAACTTTTTTATTTTTATCTATTTACTATGATGATAAACATTTTTTGAGAAAAGACTTCTTTTTTTTTCCTTTTATTATTATTATTATTATACTTTAAGTTCTAGGGTATGTGTGCATAACGTGCAGGTTTGTTACACATGTATACTTGTGCCATGTTGCTGTGCTGCACCCATCAACTCGTCAGCACCCATCAACTCGTCATTTACATCAGGTATAACTCCCAATGCAATCCCTCCCCTCTCCCCCCTCCCCATGATAGGCCCCAGTGTGTGATGTTCCCCTTCCTGAGTCCAAGTGATCTCATTGTTCAGTTCCCACCTATGAGTGAGAACATGCGGTGTTTGGTTTTCTGTTCTTGTGATAGTTTGCTAAGAATGATGGTTTCCAGCTGCATCCATGTCCCTACAAAGGACACAAACTCATCCTTTTTTATGGCTGCATAGTATTCCATGGTGTATATGTGCCACATTTTCTTAATCCAGTCTGTCACTGATGGACATTTGGGTTGATTCCAAGTCTTTGCTATTGTGAATAGTGCCGCAATAAACATACGTGTGCATGTGTCTTTATAGCAGCATGATTTATAATCCTTTGGGTATATACCCAGTAATGGGATGGCTGGGTCATATGGTACATCTAGTTCTAGATCCTTGAGGAATCGCCATACTGTTTTCCATAATGGTTGAACTAGTTTACAATCCCACCAACAGTGTAAAAGTGTTCCTATTTCTCCACATCCTCTCCAGCACCTGTTGTTTCCTGACTTTT
>NW_020261736.1:0-3300 GCF_003255815.1 Theropithecus gelada
TAATCGCAGCACTTTGGGAGGCTGAGGTGGGAGGATCACGAGGTCAGTAGTTTAAAACCAGCCTGGCCAACATAGTGAAACTAGTCTCTACTAAAAATACAAAAATTAGCAGGGCAAGGCGGTGCGCACCTGTACTTCCAGCTACTAGGGAGGCTGAGACAGGAGAAGAGCTTAAACCCAGGAGGCAGAGGTTGCAGTGAGCCGAGATCGTGCCACTGCACTCCAGCCTGAAGGGGGCCTGCCCCTCCACACCCGTGGGTATTTCTCACAAGGTGGAGACGAGAGACTAAGAAGACACAGAGACAAAGTATAGAGGAAGAAAAGTGGGCCCAGGGGACCGGTGCTCAGCAAGTGAGGACCTGCACCGGTGCTGGTCTCTGAGTTCCCTCAGTATTTATTGACCACTATCTTTACTATCTCAGTGAGGGGAATACGGTGTGACTATAGGGTGATGGTAGGGAGGAGGTCAGCAGGAAAACATGTGAACAAAAGACTCTGTGTCATAAATAAGTTTAAGGAAAGGTGCTGTGCCTGGATGTGCAAGGAGGCTGGATTTATGTTTAACTTCACATAAACATCTCGGTGCAGTAAAGAGCAGTATTGCTGTCATGATATCTCACCTCCAGCCATAAGGTGGTTTTCTCCTATCTCAGAATAGAGTGTATGGTCGATTTTACACCGAGTCACTCCATTTCCAGAGATGTGCAGGAGACAGATGCCTTCTTATCTCAACTGCATAGAGGCCTTCCTCTTTCACTAATCCTCCTCAACGCTGACCCTTTACGGGTGTCGGGCTGAGGGGCTGTAAGGTCTTTCCCTTCCCACGAGGCCATATCTCAGGCTCTCTCAGTGGGGGGAATCCTGGACAATACCCAGGCTTTCTTGGACAGGGGTCCCTGCAGCCTTCCGCAGTGTATTATGTCTCTGGTTAATAGAGAATGGAGAATGGCGATGACTTTCACAAAGCACACTGCCTGCAAAACCATTTTTACCAAAGCACATCCTGCACAGCCCCAAATCCCTTAAACCTTGAGTCAATACAATACGTTTTTGTGAGCACAGGGTTGGGACAAGAATTACAGATTAACAGCATCTCAAAGCAAAACAGCTTTTCTTTTTTTTTTTTTTTTTTTTTTGAGACGGAGTCTCGCGCTGTCACCCAGGCTGGAGTGCAGTGGCCGGATCTCAGCTCACTGCAAGCTCCGCCTCCCGGGTTCAGGCCATTCTCCTGCCTCAGCCTCCCGAGTAGCTGGGACTACAGGCGTCCGCCACCCCGGCCGGCTAGTTTTTTGTATTTTTTAGTAGAGACGGGGTTTCACCGTGTTAACCAGGATGGTCTCGATCTCCTGACCTCGTGATCCGCCCGTCTCGGCCTCCCAAAGTGCTGGGATTACAGGCTTGAGCCACCGCGCCCGGCCTCAGCTTTTCTTAGTATAGATCAAAATGGAGTTTCTTATGTCTTCCTTTTTCTACATAGACACAGTAACAATCCTCTCTCTCTTTCTTTTCCCCACACAGCCTAGGTGACAGAGTGAGACCCTGTCTCAAAAAAAAAAAAAAAAAAAAAAATTGTTAGGTGAATGAAGTGAATGAAGACACATAGTGACTTACACCCATAGTCCCAGCATTTTGGGAGGCCAAGGTGGGAGGATCACTTGAGCCCAGGAGTTCAAGACCAGCCTAGGCAACATAGTGACACCCCATCTCAAAGGAAAAGAGGTCAGGTGCAGTGGCTCACACCTGTAATCCCAGCACTTTGGGAGGCCAAGGCAGGCAGGTCACAAGTTCAGGAGTTTGAGACGAGCTGCGCCAACATGGTGAAACCCCATCTCTACTAAAAAAACACAAAAAATTAGCCAGACGTGGTGGCGCACGCCTGTAGCCCCAGCTACTCGGGAGGCTGAGGCAGCAGAATCACTTGAACCCAGAAGGTGGAGGTTGCAGCGTACCAAGATCACACCATTGTACTCTAGCCTGGGAGACACAGCAAGACTCTGTCTCAAGAAAAAAAAAAAAAAGAATTGAAGAAAGAAGCCACATACAAAAGACCACATAGTGTATGATTCCATTTGTGTGAAATATACAGAATAGCCAAATCTAAGAAGACAATGGAGATTGGTGGTTGCCAAGGGCTGGGGTAAATGGAAAAGAGGTGACTGCTAATTGATGCACTATTTCTTTCTTTCTTTCTTTCTTTTTTTTTTCTTGAGACAAAGTCTCGCTCTGTCACCCTGGCTGGAATGCCTGATCTCAGCTCACTGCAGCCTCTGGCTCCTGGGTTCAAGCAATTCTCCCACCTCAGGATTACAGGTGCCTGCCACCACACCCAGCTAATTTTTGTATTTTTAGTAGAGACTGGGTTTCACTATGTTGGCCAGACTGGTCTTGAACTCCTGGCCTCAGGTGATCCACCCACCTTGGCCTCCCAAAGTGCTGGGATTACAGGTGTGAGCCACCACGCCCAGCCATTATGCAGGATTTCTATCTGGGGTGGTACAAATGTTCTAAAATTGATTGTGGTGATGGTTGCAGAATTATGTAAATACAGTTAACCCCCTGTATCCTACAGGCTCCGCATCCCCACTGCTGACCCAAAATATTCAGGAAAAAAATTTTAAAACAACAAGACAACAATAAATAACAGAACCAATTTTTTTTTTCTTTGAGACAGAGTATTGGTCTGTCACCCAGACTGGAATGCAGTGGCGTGATCTTGGCTCACTGCAACCTCGGCCTCCTGGATTCAAGCGACACTTCTGCCTCAGTCTCCCAAGTAGCTGGGATTACAAGCCTGCACTGCCTTGCCTGGCTAACGTTTGTATTTTTAGTAGAGACGTGATTTCATCATGTTGGCCAGGCTGGTCTCAAACTCCTGGACTCAAGTGACCAACCACCTTCAGCCTCCCAAAGTGCTGGAATTACAGGTGTGAGCCACCGCACCCCACCCAAAATTTTTTTTTTTTTGAGACGGAGTCTCGCTGTGCTCCCAGGCTGGAGTGCAGTGGCGTGATCTCGGCTCACTGCAAGCTCCGCCTCCCGGGTTCACGCCATTCTCCTGCCTCAGCCTCCCAAGTAGCTGAGACTACAGGCGCCCGCCACCACGCCCGGCTAGTTTTTTGTATTTTTAGTAGAGACGGGGTTTCACCATGTTAGCCAGGATAGTCTCGATCTCCTGACCTCGTGATCCACCCGCCTCGGCCTCCCAAAGTGCTGGGATTACAGGCGTGAGCCACCGCGCCCGGCCCAAAATTTTTAAAAATAAAGTATAACAGCTATTTACGGGCCAGGCATGATGGCTTA
>NW_020261737.1:0-3300 GCF_003255815.1 Theropithecus gelada
AGAAAATTTTAAACATGCACAAACTCTCAAGTGGCCCAATTCCCTCTCACCAAACCAATCACAATACAGATAAAAGAGAATAACTTGTATTCATTTTTCACAAATAAACAAGACTGATAAATTGTGAACGATGCGTGATTTTTAATTACAAGTAAACTGGGCATATGCTTCTGCATTATTTAAAGCTATAGGGTGATCAGTGGAAGTTTTCCTCTGTTAGTACTTTAATACTTTTTATATTTATTGGTTCACTACAACCTGTGCTTCCCAGGTTCAAGAGATTCTCCTGTTTCAGCCACCTGAGTAGCTGAGACCACAGGCACGCACTACCATGTCCGGCTAATTTTGTATCTTTAATAGAGATGGGGTTTCACCATGTCGGCCATGCCAGTCTTGAACTCCTGACCTCAACCAATCCGCCTGTCTTGGCCTGCCAAAGTTCCAGGATTACAAGTGTGAACCACCGCACCCAGCCTTATTATAATTGTTATTATTTAAATCTCTTTTGCTCTCTCCTTCAAGAGAGACCACATCATATTCAGTTGCATCCATTTATTTATTCATCTTCTGCCTCCTGGGCTCGAGATCCTCCTACCTCAGTCTCCCAAGTAGCTGGGACTACAGGCTCACACTACCATGCTTGGCTAATGTTTGTATGTTTTAGAGAGACAGGTCCTTGCCATGTTGCCTAGGCTGGTCTCAAACTCCTGGGCTCAGACAATCCACCTGCCTTCGCCTCCCAAAGCACTGGGATTATAGACATGAGCCACCACTCCCAGCCCTAAGTACTTTTATACAAAATGCAAACACTATTCTTCCATCATAAAAGTGACACCACAGCTTCTGTAAAGATTTGCCCGATAGTACATACAATTACTTTGGGTACACTTTTTGATGTTAAAATGTATCTTATTATTATGAAACAGTTTTTTCCATTATATTAACTACTTTTACAACAACGCAAGTAAGTTATTTTACAAACCATTTAGAAATTTATTTACTATGGTCCCGATAATGTAAAATATATTAATGCTTAT
Source organism: Theropithecus gelada (assembly GCF_003255815.1). NCBI lineage: Eukaryota > Metazoa > Chordata > Mammalia > Primates > Cercopithecidae > Theropithecus > Theropithecus gelada. The sequence goes on from NW_020261737.1 coordinate 1,038, forward strand.
TACATTCAGATAAAGTATACACTTGGAAATTGCGTATTTATGACTTATAGAAACTTAAATAAATTATATAAATTATATGCTCAATTTTTAGGTATGGAGTCTTAATAAATTAAGCTTAAATATAAATTCTCAAGATAAATTAACAGTTCAGGGCTTCACATTTTGAAATCCGTGGAACATGACATTGGAGACAACAGAACTCTGGTGGAATTCTTAGGTGGAATTTGCTGAACCTTTTTTTTTTGAGATGGAGTCTTGCTCTGTCGCCCAGGCTGGAGTGCAGAGGTGCGATCTCAGCTCACTGCAAGCTCCGTCTCCGGGGTTCATGCCATTCTCCTGCCTCAGCCTCCCAAGTAGCTGGGACTACAGGCGCCCGGCTAATTTTCTGTATTTTTAGTAGAGATGGGGTTTCACCATGTTAGCCATGATGGTCTCAATCTCCTGCCCTCGTGATCCACCCACCTCAGCCTCCCAAAGTGAAACTTTTTTTTTTTTGGAATAGAGATGAGATCTTGCAATATTGCCTAGGCTGGTCTCAAACTCCTTGCCTTAAGGGATCCTCCCACCTCTGCCTCCCAAAGTGCCGGGATTACAAGTGTGAACGACTATATCCAAGTGAAACTTCTTGAGATAGTTATGTAATTTTTAAATCTGATGGTGTAGAAGTTAGACGAACTGAATAAATATTAAATATTAGATCAAGTTTCTCAAGTTTACCTTAAAGTATAAAGATTTATGTTAAAGCACTGATTTTCACAAAATAACATCAGTGTGAAATTTGAAAAGAAGTCAAATGTTTTATTTCATGTATCTGGGAAATGAGGTGCTTTAGTTAACTGAATCTGCCCAAAACTAAGAAGCATTCATTAAAAACTACTTATAGAAATTATAAAAACAGAAGATATCAATAGAATACGTTCTATACAGAATACGATAATCATACACTACTCTTTTTTTGATCATAAGAAATGTACTTATTGAGCCAGGTGCGGTGGCTCATGCCTATAATCCCAGCACTTTGGGAGGCCACGGCAAGTGGATCAGTTAAAGCTAGAGTTCGAGACCAGCCTGGGCAACATGGCCAAACGCCATCTCTACTAAAAATACAAAACTGAGCCAGGCATGGTGGCACACGCCTGTAATCCCAGCTACTCCGAAGGATGAGGCAGGAGGATCGTTTGAACCCAGGAGGCGGAGGTTGCAGTGAGCCGCAATCATGCCACTGCACTCCAACCTGGGTGACAGAGCGAGACTCCACCTCAAAAAGAAAAAAAAAAAAAAGTCGGTCGTGGTGGCTCAGACCTGTAATCCCAGCACTTTGGAAGGCCAAGGCAGGCGGATTATGAGGTCAGGAGATCAAGACCATCGTGGCCAACATGGTGAAACCTTGTCTCTACTAAAAATGCAAAAATTAGGCTGGACGTGGTGGCTCACGCCTGTAATCCTAACACTTTGGGAGGCCGAGGTGGGTGGATCACGAGGTCAGGAGATCGAGACCATCCCGGCTAACATGGTGAAACCCCGTCTCTACTAAAAATACAACAAATTAGCTGGGTGTGGTGGTGGGTGCCTGTAATCCCAGCTACTGGGGAGGCTGAGGCAGGAGAATGGCGTGAATCTGGGAGGCTGTGCTTGCAGTGAGCCTAGATGGCGCCACTGCACTCCAGCCTGGGAGACAGAGCAACACTCCATCTCAAAAAACAAAAACAAAACAAAACAAAACAAAAATACAAAAATCAGCCGGGCATGGTGTAATGTGTCTGTAATCCCAGCTACTCAGGAGCCTGAGGCAGGAGAATTGCTTGAACCTGGAGGGTGGAGGCTTCAGTGAGCTGAGATCGCGCCACTGCACTCCAGCCTGGGAGACAGAGCGAGACTCCGTCTCAAAACAAAACAAAAGTACTTACTAAATTTTAGTATCAAAATAACAACAAATTATGTATGTTTTGAGGAAAGAAATCTTATTATTAAATCTTCATTTCGACTGAGTTCTATGTAAATTAAAATACACTATAAGAACTATTTTTTGGTATAAAAGTTCATCTGCCCGAAGTGTTCCGGAGATAACCTGAGATTTTAGAATAGAAATGTAAACAATCAAAACCAAGTTTCCTGAAACTTGCATTAAAATATTAGAAATATTGATAATTCTGAAAAACCATTTTGCCACTATTATTCATATTAACCAAAATATTAGAGAAGTAATACTTCAGACTAGAAGAGGAAAAAATGTCTGAATACAATTCAAAAATAATCATTGATA
>NW_020261738.1:0-9135 GCF_003255815.1 Theropithecus gelada
TTTTTTCAAAAAGAGAGACACCTAATTGCGTAAGTCAACTTTGTAATTGTGTGGCTTTATTTAATAATTTAAATAATTTAAGAACATTTTCTTTTTTCAAAAAATGAATCATAACTTACATACTTTGTTTCACCTATTAATATTACTGTTATGAGCATTACTGTTGTGAGCAGCTGTGTTGATATAGCATGAGTATTTGAAAATAAGAAGTGTTTCTGTGTTTAAAGATACCCGTAAGGAGACTTGGTTCACATTTATGCAGTAAATCGATATATGCACATTCAGGGCCTACTGTGTGCTAAAACAAAAATGGACACCACAGAGATACCTAAGATGTTTTCCCTGCCCAATACAAAGCCCACAGCAACAAGAATGAAACCAGAGGATTCAGAGGGCATTTTCCAGCACCTGAGAAATACAGTTGTTTGCTTAAACTGCTGCACTTTAGGAAGAGTTTTTGTTTTGTCCTAGATCACTTTGAGTACCCCAGTGGTCTTATAGACAAATAGACATTTCTAAGAGATAAAAGCCCCTGCATAAAGATTCTAAGAAAAAATATAAAACCATCTCTGCGAAGGGATATAAAAATCATAAGTAACTAAAGTAGATAGAAATTAATAGACTTTATTTCCTTTTTACATATAAGATCTTTAATTGTAGAACTGTTGGGCAAAAAGCTGAATGATGGTTTAAGCCATATGAATGGCCAGTCTGCAGATTGGCTAATTATTGGCCAAAACCATAATTGCCCTCTACATTCCAGATTAAAGGACATAGCCCATAAAGATAGTAGGAAGAGTTTATGTTTCCTTCTCCTTAATCTTGTACAAGAGTTAACCTCCTAGACCCAAGACATTTTTAGCAATTAGTGATGGGTTGATGTTAACAGTGCCGGCAAAGCCTTGGCCACTGATCCCCTCTGCTTGTCTGTCATTAACCTCTAGAAACTGCTAAATAGGATGCAAAAAAATAAAGCATTTTACGAATATTATTTAAAAGGCTGTATAATATTTCACATATACATTTCCAATGTAGACAAATCTCTCTCTTACAATGTATATATGTGTGCAAGATAGTTTATAGGGTTTTTAAGGTTTTTATCTCCAGAATTTTCTTCTAGCACAAAAGAGTAATTTGAAGTAAAAATTATATGTATATAAGGAAGGAAAACTATTACTAAAATCAGTCATTCCAAAATGATTTTCAAAGAAAAAGGGGCATAAAATTCACTTTAAAAAATGGGAGTCTTTGTTTTTGCCTATTAACACTTTGAATGAATTTATTGAAAGTTTTAAGGAGAGTGAAAAATTGGATCATAGGTTAGTGTCCCCTTGAAAATGGTGGCGTATGATTCTCATACTCTTAAAAGAACAAAACGTAAAATATCATTGAAACAACATAAACATAGCCCCGTTTATTTTTATAACTACAAATCATATTTTCACAGTAATTTGTTCAGATTTAAGAATTTTCATAAGAAAAGATATGAAGTCTCAGTGGATCGTAATGTTGCTGACTCTATTCAACATGTAATAGACTTTACTCTGATTTTACATCCTGAGTCCATAAAACTTATTAAATGATACTTCAAAGTGTCTTTCAATGGTGGAAGCTTCAGTTAAGTGAAAAAGCGTGTTGGGGTTTTCCCTCTGTAGTTTTCTAACTTGGACTTCCTTATTACATCACAAACATTAATCACCACATTATCCAGTAACAGATCAGACTTACCCTATCTTTCAGATCCTCATTAATCTACTAGTGAAGTTATGAGCTCCATTAATATGGTTATATTTAGAATGTCTCCCTGAAGCACAGTATATCTATTACTGGAGCTGAATAACCCAAAAGCCATGTGTCTTATCCAGTTCAGATATGTTTTTGAAATGTCAACTTTGACAGAGAAACTTCAACCCACATAGGAATCCTACAGAATATTTGCTTTATTTACTGTTTGGGGTACTATTTTAGCAGAAGATAAATTCTCCGAGCAGGATCAAGTTTGTATCTTGCAGAGACTGAGCCATCTGTTGTTGTCCAGAGCTTGGCTGTGCTCATTTGAAATGCAGGGTCAGCCCCAGTTGAAGAGGAATGTGAACTCTTCATACTGTGATCACCCCCGCAAACAGAGGGAGCACTGCAAGTTCCTTGCAATCCTAAACCAGCCAGCACTTCCTGAACACCTGCCCTGAACACAGATGTTCCTTGGGTGAGTGACAGTAAAAATGACAGGGCGTCAAGTTCATCTGGCCATGTCCACATCAATGAACCAACTTGGCCAGTAGATGCAGAGCCCACTGTGGCTCTGCAAGAGCACATATCACGGAAAGATGCTCTGGTGCGTTCACACGGTCTTCGGATTGCTCAGAAAGGCATGTCCTTTTCTAGATTTAGGAAGCGTGGGCTTTCCTTTCAGAACGTTACAAAAAGAAGTGTCCAAGTCTCTCAGCTTACCTTGGAGTTGAATTTATTGCATTCATGGCTGGATTTGGCAGTTACTGTTTGCATTCCATCCTTCTGTAGAGTAATATATAGACATAAACAAGCTGTTTCCTTCTAAAGGATGTAAAAATCAATAAAGAGTTATAAAGTATACTCCATACATATGGCATTTATCATCAGACCCATTTAAGAGAATCTAGATAAATAAAAAGATACTTTTTTTTTTTTTTTTAAAGACAGAGTCTCACTCTTTCACCCAGCCTGGAATACAGTGGCAAAATCTCGGCTCACTGCAACCTCTGTCTCCCAGGTTCAAACGATTCTCCTGCCTCAGCCTCCTGAACACCTGGGATTACAGGTGCCCGCCACTACACCCAGCTAATTTTTTGTATTTTCAGTAGAGACGGGGTTTCACCATGTTGGCCAGGCTGGTCTCGAACTCCTGACCTCGCGATTCACCCACCTCGGCCTCCCAAAGTGCTGGGATTACAAGCATGAGTCACCGCAGCCAGCCTAGAAAGATACTCTTAAGGAATTTTAAAACATTAGAAAATATTTTCCTGAAGAGAAACATGTCGAAGTCAATGAATATTTTCTTCAAAATGTCCAATGGGTAAAACAAAATTCAAAGATAGACAAGGTGAAGGAAGGGAAATACCAATAAAAAAAAGAATGCCTGTTAAAACAAAACTTAGGAGACTTCAAAAAAAAAAACTGCATTTCAAAGATTAGAAATTATGTATTTGGGAGCAGAGTAATGTGGTCATCACATTTTTCAGCAAAACAATCTAGTTTTGGAATTTGGGGGCTGTGCTTCGTTCTTGAGGTCAAGGACATCCTATATCATTTAGTGAGCTGCATGCAAGAAATGGTAAGGAAAAATGAAATGGGTCTGGAAATAAGTGAACAGTTTCTTGGTTTCAGATAGGTGCTTTTTCAGTCTTTTATAATATTCTTGTAGAGCTCAGCTAAAACTGAGGCCTGAGTAATAGTACAGCTCTGTGGATTTATCATTGATTAAACCAAGAGGTCACAGAAGCAATACATCAATGTTACTTGTCCAGGAGAGCTCCAGGGCTCTCTCTGTGACTTTGCAACAGAGAAACATGCCTCTCAGATTTGTAAAGTGTGTAGAACTCAGGATTCAAAAAGATCTCTAGGCTGGGTTAGGTGGTTCATTCCTGTAATCCCAGCGCTTTGGGAGGCCGAGGTGAGAGGATTTCTTGACACCAGGAGTTTGAGACCAGCCTGGACAATAATATGAGAACCACCGCCATCTCTAGAAAAATTAAAAAATATATCTAAGGGCTGTACAAATGAATGGAAATCAACAAAATAAAATTTAATGCAAATAAATAAAAATAGAAACTTGCAATTTAGTTTCCAAAAGTCCACTGTAAAGTACACAACCTGGTATCAGAAGTTTACAAGGGAAGACAGACGCACACACATACAAACACACCTCAGGTGCTTTAGTTGATTTCAAGAAGAGAATGAGTCAGGAGTGTGTGAGCCAGAGAATGAACCAGCTAATGAGATCTTAGTTTGTATTAACAAAAGGATGGCATCCAGATCAAGAGAAATCATCATCCCCGTAGACACTTCCCTGACCAGGCCACATCTGGAGCTGTAATTCTGTGTGCCACCCTGGGAAGCCCAGGCTGGACCGAAGGGTAATGAAGAACAGGCAGATGTCAGCGACCAGGGAGGTCGAGGGGATGACTTGGGGGGATGCTGAGAGAAGCCGGCTAATGAGAATCTTAAGTCTTTGAAAGCTGGGAGTTTTCTGAACCTGTATCTGTGACTCGCGAGGTCTGAAACTGAAGCTGACACAGTCCTGGCGGATGCGCTATAGGACGGCCAGCGGAGACCAGTGGGAGATGTCCCCTGGCTCTCGTCTGATCTAGATTTTTATCTGAACTGATTCTGACCCGGGCTTCTGGAGCGCACTTGCGGCTAGATATTATTAATACGCCAGATTTCCTTTACAGGAATTCTAACCCATATTCCTTTATAGGAAGAGACTACAAATTATTACAGGATGGGTAATACCCAGAGCACTCCCCTATCTCTCCTTACAAGTAATTTCAAGGGAGTTAGAGCAAGGGGCCATGATCTTAGTATGGAAATCAGGAAGGGAAAGCTAATTACTCTGTGCCGCTCTGAATGGCCTGCCTTTGATGTGGGGTGGCCACCCGAAGGGACGTTCCGACTTCCTGTCATCACTAGAGTAAAGTCCAAGATTTTCCTACCTGGGCGTGCGGGTCACTTAGATCAAATCCCATATATCCTCGTACGGCAAGACCTTGTTGAGAACCTGCCTCCTTGGCTGTCCCCTTTCCAATCAGCCCCTGAACCCTGTAAGGCACTGGTTGTTTGGCCGCTAAAATCCAAGCAACTGACTACCCCCCCCATCCTGTTCTACCTGATAGCGGGGACCCACTGTCCACAGAACCCCCTCTGTACCACTCCGGGCCCCAGGCCCCGGCCCCCTGGGCTGAGCCGCGGGAAGGAGCAGGCGGACGGGAGGGGGCCGGTGCACCCGGACCCGCTGAAAGTGGAAGTAACTCTGAAGGGCCGGCGGGGCGGACGCGAGGGCGCACTTTGCGGGCTAGCCACCCCCCCAGCTGCCTGACTCCACAGTGGCTCTACCCCTTCGGGAAATAGGACCCCTAGATGACACGGGAATCCCCAGGCTCCAGTACTGGCCGTTCTCCACCAGTGATCTGTATAACTAGAAGACTCAGAGTGCTCGGTTTTCAGACAACCCCAAAGATTTAATGGCTTTACTGGATAGTGTCATGTTCACCCACCAGCCCACTTGGGATGATTGTCAGCAGCTCCTCCGAATCTTGTTCACAATGGAGGAGTGAGAGAGAATACAGGTAGAAGCTAGAAAGCTGGTCCCAGGGGACGACGGTCAACCGACTGCCAACCCCGACCTCATAAATGCGACTTTTCCTCTGACCAGGCCGGCGTGGGACTACAACACAGTAGAAGGTAGGGGACGGCTACACCTTTATTGCCAGACTCTAATGGTGGGTCTCTGGGCAGCTGCTCGCAAGCCCACTAATTTGGCTAAAGTATACTCTGTTCTGCAGTAAAAGACAGAAAGCCCAGCTACCTACTTAGAAAGATTAATGGAAGCTTTTAGACAGTACACCCCCATAGACCCAGAGGCTCCAGGAAGTCAGGCAGCTGTAGTAATGTCTTTTGTAAATCAGGCGGCCCCAGACATTAAAAGGCAGGACCTCCTTCAGATAGCCCAGCGGGTTTACAATAACAGAGCAAACACCCTGAAATAACCTTACTACAGTATGTTGATGACCTCCTGATTGCTGCTGAGACCCAAGAAGCTTGTATTCAAGGGACCAGGGGTCTCTTACAAGCTCTAGGGAATCTAGGCTACCGAGCCTCGGCAAAGAAAGCTCAAATCTGTAAATCAGAAGTAACATATCTGGGGTACCTGCTAAAAGGAGGGCAGCGCTGGTTAACAAACACCCGGAAGCAGACTCTTCTGCAGATCCCCAGGCTACACTCCACCCGACAAGTAAGGGAATTCCTGGGGTCAGTGGGATTTTATAGACTATGGATACCTGGGTTTGCAGAGCTGGCTAAACCCTTGTATCAGGCAACACGGGGGCAGCAGCCGTTTAATTGGACAGAAGAAGCCGAGTCGGCTTTCCAACAGATCAAAACTGCTCTACTCTCTGCGCCTGCACTGGGACTACCTGATGTCACCAAGCCCTTCCACCTATACGTGGACGAGAGCAAGGGTGTTGCCAAGGCGGTAATAACTCAGAACTTAGGCCCCTGGCGGAGGCTGGTTGCCTACCTGTCAAAGAAATTAGACCCAGTGGCTTCCGGGTGGCCCCCTTGTCTCTGAATGATTGCGGCCACGGCCCTAATGGTACAAGATGCTGATAAACTTGTCATGGGTCAAGAATTACGGGTCGTTACCCCACATGCCATCGAGGGTGTACTCAAACAGCCACCTAATCGATGGATAAGTAACGCCCAGCTCACCCACTACCAAGGGCTACTACTAAATCCCCTCAGGATAACTTTCCTGCCCCCAACAACCTTAAATCCTGCCTCGCTGCTGCCCAACCAGGACCTGGACGCCCCGCTCCATGGTTGCACTGAGATACTAGCTCAGGTGCACGGAGTTCGAGAGGACCTGCAGGACTGCCCACTTCCTGACGCTGACCTAGTCTGGTTCACTGATGGGAGCAGCTTCGTACACCAAGGCCAGAGGTACGCTGGAGCGGCAGTGACTTCAGAGACTGAGGTAATCTGGGTGGAACCCCTGCCCCCGGGAACATCGGCCCAGAAGGCCGAACTGATAGCGCTCACCCAAGCTCTTACCTTAGGGGCAGGGAAGAAACTGACAGTATACACAGACAGCCGATATGCTTTTGCTACGGTGCACGTACATGGGGCCATTTACAGGGAGTGAGGGTTACTAATGGCTGAAGGAAAAGAGATAAAAAACAAGCAAGAGATCCTAGCCCTGTTAACAGCCCTATGGAGACCAGAAAAATTGGCTATTGTACATTGCCCAGGGCATCAGAAACCAACCACTCCAATTGCTCAAGGCAACTTTCTGGCAGACCAAACTGCAAGGAGTGTGGCAAAGGCTCCCAGCCAACTCCTTGCACTCCAGCTCCCAGATCCGGGCCCCCGGGACTTGCCATATCTCCCTGATTATTCAGAACAAGATCTCCAGTGGATCGACAAACTTCCCCTGAAACAGATCCAGAATGGGTGGTGGACTGATACTAATGACCAAACCATCCTACCAGAAAAATTAGGACAACAAGTGTTAGAACACATCCACAGAACCACCCACCTGGGTGCCTGGCGGATGATAGACCTGATCGGACACTCCAAACTCAAAATCAGACATATAGCCGAGACGGCCAGCAGCATCGTGACAAGTTGCAAAGTCTGCCAGCTTAACAACGCCTACCCCCAATCCCAGGCTGCAACGGGAACAAGGCTCAGGGGAACCAGGCCCGGTATTCTACTGGGAAGTAGATTTTACTGAGATAAAGCCAGGAAAATGCAGGTATCGGTACTTACTTGTCTTTGTAGATACTTTTTCAGGGTGGACTGAAGCATTCCCAACCAAAAGGGAAACTGCTCAGGTTGTAGCAAAGAAAATTCTGGAAGATATCCTCCCCAGGTATGGCTTCCCCGTCCAGATAAGGTCAGATAATGGGCCGGCCTTTGTCGCTAAGGTAAGTCAGGATTTGGCTTCCATCCTTGGGGCAAATTGGAAACTACATTGCGCTTACAGGCCCCAGAGTTCAGGACAGGTAGAGAGGATGAATCGGACCTTAAAGGAGACCTTAACTAAATTGACTATGGAGACTGGCGCTAATTGGGTGGTCCTTCTCCCCTACGCTCTGTTCCGGGCCCGTAATACCCCTTACAGACTGGGCCTTACCCCTTACGAAATTATGTATGGCAGACCCCCACCCCTGGTTCCCAGCCTAAAAGATGATCTGCTCAAGTCTGAAACAGAAAATGTCTCTGAACTCTTATTTTCCCTACAAGCCTTGCAGAAAATTCATCAAGAAATCTGGCCCAGGCTGAAGGAACTATATGAGACCGGTCCTCCACCGACACCCCATCCGTACCGGCCGGGAGACTGGGTCCTGGTTAAGCGACACTGACAGGAGACCCTAGAACCCAGGTGGAAGGGACCACTCCAGGTACTCCTAACCACACCCACTGCCCTGAAGGTAGAAGGCATTGCGTCGTGGATCCACTACACCCACGTCAAGCCCGTGGACCCAACCTCCGACCTTCTGGGGCCAATCACGGCGGCGGCTGAAGCACCGGCCATGTGGACTGTGGACAGAGCTAAGAACAACCCCTTAAAACTCACCCTGCACCGGCAGCATAGCTCACTGCAAACATGCAGTTAGGTAGTCTAACCCTAACGTTAGTCGCCCTAGTGGCCGCTGGGGAAAACACGGCAGTTTGCTTCAGCTGCAGACCAATGGTGGAATTCCTCTGTGTTTTCCCTGTTAGCCCCTTTCCTTGGACCCCTGCTGAGTCTACTGTTTCTGTTTACTGTAGGACCTTGTGTTGTTAACAGAATTTTACAGTTTGTCAGGGAAAGGTTTGACACCGTACAGCTCATGGTCCTCAGAGCCCAATACCAACCTTTAAACGCTGAAACAGAATCAGACTTATAAGACCCAAGATTGGCTCTAGAGGTACCTAAGGAAAGGGGGGATGAAAGAAATCACGCACATTCCTCAGCCCCGGGCTCAACACAAACAGGCCCAGTACAAACACATCCCACCATATATCTCTCAATTTCCTGAGCCCAGTACAAACACCATATATCTCTCAACTTCCTGAGCCTAGTACAAACACATCCCACCATATATCTCTCAATTTCCTGAGCCCAGTACAAACACCACCTGGAAAATCCCCGATAAGGACACAGCCATTTGAAGTTTTACTGAAAGCGCGGGAACCGATAGAAAAACTACTAAATGTATAACTTAAAATGTAAACCAATTGTAATGCTGTAACCAAAAGAATTCTCTTGTTCCTCTGTAACTTTACTATCCTATTTACCTTGGGCTGTAAAAGGCAAGCACTCGCATTGTTTGGGGCCCTCTTGTATGCTGTGGAAGGGAGGGACCAAGTTCGAACTTGCAGTAAAAGATCCTT
>NW_020261739.1:0-3300 GCF_003255815.1 Theropithecus gelada
TGGGGTCGGTGGTGATATCCCCTTTATCATTTTTAATTGCGTCGATTGACTTTTGCCTTTACTTGAATATAGGCTGCATGGTTCATAAGAGGAAGAAGGAGGAAGGCAAAATAGAAAAAGTTTTTACTGAAGGAATCTGGTAGCAGAAAGATAGGATGTGCACATTGTGGAAGCACAGAGGAGTCAAATGCTTTATAAGTACATGCAACCTCACTTCAGATTCCACTTCTGAATTATTTATATATATATATATATATATATATACACATATATGTATATACACTTTAAGTTCTAGGGTACATGTGCACAATGTGCAGGTTTGTTACATATGTATACATGTGCCATGTTGATGTGCCATGTTGGTGTGCTGCATCCATCAACTCGTCAGCACCCATCAACTCGTCATTTACATCAGGTATAACTCCCAATGACATCCCTCCCTCCTCCCCACTCCCCACCATAGACCCCGATGTGTGATATTCACCTTCCCGGGTCCAAGTGATCTCATTGTTCAATTCTCACCTACGAAAGAGAACATGCAGTGTTTGGTTTTCTGTTCTTGCGGTAGTTTGCTGAGAATGATGGTTTCCAGCTGCATCCATGTCCCTACAAAGGACACGAACTCATCCTTTCTTATGGCTGCATAGTATTCCATGGTGTATATGTGCCACATTTTCTTAATCCAGTCTGTCACTGATGGACATTTGGGTTGATTCCAAGTCCTTGCTATTGTGAATAGTGCCGCAATAAACATTCGTGGGCATGTGTCTTTATAGCAGCATGATTTATAATCCTTTGGGTATATACCCAGTAATGGGATGGCTGGGTCGAACGGTATTTCTAGTTCTAGATCCATGAGGAATTGCCATACTGTTTTCCACAGTGGTTGAACTAGTTTACAATCCCACCAACAGTGTAAAAGTGTTCCTATTTCTCCACATCCTCTCCAGCACCTGTTGTTTCCTGACTTTTTAATGATTGCCATTCTAACTGGTGTGAGATGGTATCTCATTGTGGTTTTGATTTGCATTTCTCTGATGGCCAGTGATGATGAGCATTTTTTCATGTGTCTGTTGGCTGTATGAATGTCTTCTTTTGAGAAATGTCTGTTCATATCCTTTGCCTACTTTTTGATGGGGTTGTTTGTTTTTTTTTTTTCTTGTAAATTTGTTTGAGTTCTTTGTAGGTTCTGGATATTAGCCCTTTGTCAGATGAGTAGATTGCAAAAATTTTCTCCCATTCTGTAGGTTGCTTGTTCACTCTGATGGTAGTTTCTTTTGCTGTGCAGAAGCTCTTTAGTTTAATTAGATCCCATTTGTCAATTTTGTTTTTTGTTGCCATTGCTTTTGGTGTTTTAGACATGAAGTCCTTGCCCATGTGGAAATGGAAAAGGATTTACAGTAATGTTTTGCTGCATTCAAAACTGTTCTGTTTACAATCTGTGACAAGGCGAGGGACTAGTTTGTAAGTAACCCCTAGGTTATTGGTACTTGGCCATTCTTGATGCAACATAAAGATTAACGTGCACCAAATATTAAAAGGACTTGGGGAGCAGGCTCTCAGATTGGAAGAGACAGGTAGTCATGAGGTATATGAATATTTGTCATATTTATATCTGTATTTACCTATCCCATCCAATTCAAATATTAGCCAATGAGCTGTTAAATTACCCAATAACAAAGCACCACATGTACACATCTCTTTCAGTTATTGATGGCAAAATATTGCCTCAGAAGTCACCTAGAAAACTAAGTCCAATCAATATAAATTTTCATGAAACTAATTTGAATTTTAGAAAAACTCTAGCAAAATGCCCCTGAATGTATCAGTAATTTGTTTTCCTTAAGAATAGTGTGTAAATCATAATGAAGAAAAGCAAGTTAATACAAACAAATATGGGTTTAACTTTTGGAGTAAAAAATAACATGTTTTGTGCTACAATTAGAATTTTAGAAATAGGAAAATTTTCAGGCAGCTGAAGACTCTTGACTTTTGACTGAATAGAAGCTGAGAAACTTCTATTAATTTTGGCTATCTCAAAAATCAATAATTCGAGTTTTAATCTTCTTTGAGGGAATCCGAATTCTTTTTCTGTCTGTCCAAAGAAATAAGCTTCCCGTGGTCTCTGTCATATGATTTACAGGTTGTTGGCTTGAGACTTTGGGGCAGTAAGTCAATAATCTCTTTTGAAAATCCTGCTGAGACTAGGGATCATGTAATACAAGGCATGCAATCAGGATCAGTCCACTATTTAGAAGCAATGCTCCTTTCCCTTGCCAGAGCCACCACCTGCAATAATTTCCCTAGAGCTTCTCATGGTTTGTCATCAGCACTCACTAGAGGATAAGAAACAAAAGATTTTAAGCTTATGAGGAATTGTTTGGTATGCGATGTTTCAATTGTCTCATCTCAGCATAAGAAAAATGGTGAGAAAGAGCTTGTTCTCATTGGATGCTAAGGATAAATGAGATGAATCAAAAATAAATAACCACTTATACTCTACAAGCACACTCTTTTTTAAGGTTGCTAATGTATTCCTATTATTCTTATATTTCACTTCTTTATCTACTGATCAACTAAATATAGAAAAGGATTGAAGAATAATTTTAAAAAGCTAGGAAAAATTAGAGTCCCTAAGCAATTTTATAGGCTGGATTCATTAATGTAATTTGCAGAAGTCCTTGCTCTAAGCTTTTAAACTGTTATTTTAGATACAGTTACAAAGAAATTGGTTTTGATTTCTCTATTTGTAAAAGTGTAAAAGAAACAGATTATATGGGGCATTGAGGTTGCCCTGTTCGCTGCAAAGACTCCAGGAAATTACTGTGTCACATTATTGACACCAGTGTAATTGGTGAATTATCAAAATGACCATGAATCACAAAGAAAGAAAAAAGTTCATTTAAAAATATTATCAACATATTTTTAAAAGGGAGATAGTATGCTTAAATATAAAAGCTCATTTTAAATGGAAAATGTATGAAAAATTAATTTTGGTATGTTCTTCCATTTGTTTGTGTCCTCTTTTATTTCACTGAGCAGTGGTTTGTAGTTCTCCTTGAAGAGGTCCTTTACATCCCTTGTAAGTTGGATTCCTAGGTATTTGATTCTCTTTGAAGCAATTGTGAATGGAAGTTCATTCATGATTTGGCTCTCTGTTTGTCTGTTACTAGTGTATAAGAATGCTTGTGATTTTTGCACATTAATTTTGTATCCTGAGACTTTGCTGAAGTTTCTTATCAGCTTAAGGAGATTTTGGGCTGAGACAATGGGGTTTTCTAAATATACAATCATGTCATC
>NW_020261740.1:0-3298 GCF_003255815.1 Theropithecus gelada
GCTTGTTACAGAAACCACATCTTCCTAGGTGTGGCTCTGTGGTGTCACGTGCACACATCAGTAGCCAGGCTTGCCAAGACTCACGGCACGTTACACGTTCACCTGAGAAGGCTGCTCAATCATTGAGGGCTCTGGTGTGCTCTGAAATGAATTTGCCACTTCAGCCTACACTCTACTCCCTTGTTTGGTTAAAGAAACCCAAAAAGTAGAATTTGTTTTGGCCAATCGCGTGCTGACCCAACTGCAGAGGTTTTAATTAGAGTACTTTCATTGCATCATAGAAAGCAAAGTCGTATAGATCAACTCATTATTACCACTCCAAAGGTTTAGTAAATCTCCAGATAATCAGGCAAACATTTTAAGAAGCTACATTAAGGTTTACAATACTCAAAATTTAAAACTACATCCATGCTTCCAAAAACCACCATTCCCATTTTAGATGGCCAAATGCATATGAGAAAGAAAGAAACGTGCTGAGCACATTTTTTGGGTAATTTTATGGAGAAACTGCCACTTTAAAAATGGCTCTAGTTCCTGGCTCCAGATGGGTGTGGTGGGTTGCCTCACTCAATTTCAACTCCACCTGAAGCTGGGACACTAGAAATCCATTCCCAGACTCCAGGGCACAAGAATTCCCACTTCTGGAAACAGCCTAGAATGCAGACCTGTAGCAGAGAATTCTTTCCTGCCCACCCTAACTGTCCTCTGTGGAAGGCGAGAGTCAACGACAAGTCCACCCCCCTCAGCGCAACTGCACCACGAAGAACCATTTCAAGGTGGGAGGTGATTGATTAGTGGGAACAGGCAGTTTAGCTAATCACTTATAAGGCAGAGAAGGGGGGTTTGAAGGCCTGTGTCTGGCCTTGTCCTCGGTAAATTGTCATCCGCCAGTCAGCCTAAGCCACATGGGAAGTGGCTTCTTGCAGTAAAAGTGGGGGCTCAGTTGTGGGGAGGGGGAATGTCTTAACCATCACTGTTTTACAGGATCACAGGGCTCAGGCAATATTCAGTATTGTCACACACCAAGGTTTTTACAGTCTGAAGAAAACTACAGTCCTAAGGTGTCAGTTCTCAAAGCCCTTAAGTTCCTCCTGCTAAGATTCCCAGAGGGTCTCCACTTCTTGCACTGAACCCCAACTTGCACAGGCACCTGCGTCTTCCTCCTGCAGCAAATGCAGATAAGAAGCTGTGGCTCTGCTGCAGTAATAATGCCATGTAGCCCTAGCACCACAGCAGAGCAATGGCTCTGGCCTGAATGTCCCCAAAACCTCATGCTGAAACCATCTCCGATGGGATACATTAAGAGGTGGGGCCTTTGGGAGGTCCTGCTCTAAGGACTGGGGTTGGTGTCCTTGTTGGGAGGCCTGGAGGAGCCCTCCTGCTCCTCCACCACGTGAGTTCTAATGAGACGACCGCTGCCACGCAAGACCCGGCGAGATGCTGCCCTTTGTGGGCCTCAGGCCCTGGGGCACCAGATGTGCAGGTGCCTTGACCTTGGACTGCCTTGACCTTGGACTTTCCAGCTTCCAGAGCTGTGAGCAATAAATGTCTCTTTACAAATCACCCAATCGACAGCAGCCGGACAGAGACAGTAATGTCACAACGTGAGTCACTTTCTCAGTGGGCCAGAGGACTCCCCATGAGCCACCACTGTAAAGCAAGAACTCCCTGGAGGATGGAAAGGGGTTCACAAGGAATTCTACCCAGCACCAGGGTGTCTGCCCTTTCTTGCAGGAAGATAGCTGAGCCATGGCAGGAAACTACAGGGTGGGTGGGGCTGGACAGTAATGTGTCACCTGCTCATCTAAGCCTCAGTCTCCTGCCTCTCATCACGACAGTGGCAGTAACACCCCCCTCACCTGAGCTGTTGGGGGAGGTAAGAGTGCTGGGTGATTAACAATTGTTAGCTCCACAGAAATTAGGCAAAGAATCCGCTCCATGTCTTAGAAAACCAAACCAGCCCAGGAATTCCACATCACTACTAATTTGCATGGGAAAATGCTGGATTCTCATAAGTTCTGGTATGTCATTTGTATTAATAAAGTTTGCAGAGTTTTCGTATACTAAGTATATAAAACAGGAAAATAAATCATGCAATTTGGAGGCTGGAGCAGGAGAATCACTTGAGCACAGGCGGCGGAGGTTGTAGTGAGCCGAGGCCGCGCCACTGTACTCCAGTCTGGGTGACAGAACGAGACTCCATCTCAAAAAATAAAAAAAAAAGATTTTGCTGCTTCATACCAGTAAAGTGGGCAGATTCTACATGCCAACTCTTATTCCAAGGTCGCCTAACACTGACTCAGGAACTCTAGGCCTGATGTGCTTGGAGTTTTAATCCTAACAGTGTTAAAGACCACTCCCCCAGGAGTTCTGAACAAGTACTCCAGGTACACGCTGAACAAGACCACACACTCTCTGACCGAAATCTAACTTCCCAGACCCAAACTACAGAACCACAGAAGACACTGCTTCTGTCCAACTTTTTGTTCTGCCATCGTTTGTGTCCATCATTTCCTAGAAATCATCTCATTAGAATTTAGGGCACACAAAAGGCCGATACAACAGGGTTACTTTTCAAAGGTTTGGAAGTGAAGAACAGATACAATGCATTCGCTTCCTATTGCTGCTGCAACAAATTACCACAAATGCAAACCTCCTCTCAGCCCTGGAAGTCAGGAGTCCCAGGGCTGAAGTCAAGGGGTCAGTAGCTTGTATTCCTGCCTGGAGTCTCCCAATTCATAGAGGCCACCATGGAGCTTGCCTCACAGCCCCACACCCCTCCTACCACTGCCCCGGCCTCAGCCCTGCACCCCTCAGGCCCCTGCCCCACCCTTGGCCCCATGCCCCTCCAGCCCCATGCCCCACCCTCGCCCTCAGCCCCACAGCCCTCTGGCCTCTATCTCATCCTCAGGTCTCCTACTCTGAGATGGACGACTGGACCCTAGACGGAGGGATGAACATTCTCAACAGAATCAACGTAACTCAACATTTGAGTCGGAGAGGCCAGGCAATAAGACTTTCAAAAAAGCAACCAGAAAGTATGTACCATGCCTGTAGTTCACAGCTGAGCGTGGCGTCATGAGTACGAGCATGCGGCCACACACACCAGGCCCAAGTTTAAGATCAAATATGAGGAGCTTTCCACTGTAGTATTTAACTAGATCTTATTACAAAATAGCCTCCTGGTTGCAGTTTTTATCCAAAAAGTTCTCTGTAATTTAAGAAATTAATTTTCCCCTAAAAGACATTTCTCTATCGTCCCATATAAACTAAATGGGCATATTAAAGAAAAAAGACA
>NW_020261741.1:0-3298 GCF_003255815.1 Theropithecus gelada
TCTGTGAGATGAATTAACAGAACACTAAGCAGTTTCTCAGAAAGCTTCTTTCCAGATTTCATCTGAGAATATTTCATTTTTCACCATAGCCCTCTATGGGCTTCCAAATATCACTTTGCCAATTCCACAAGAACTGTCTTAGTGAAAGGCATCTTCAGGGGAAAGCTGTAACTCTATGAGGTGAATTCACAGAACACAAAGAAGTTTATCTGAAAGCTTCTTTCTCTTTGTTATCGGAGGGTATTTCCTTTGGCCCTATAGTCTTCAAAGGGATCCGAAATATCTGTTCTCAGATTCCACAGAAATAAGGCTAGCAAAGAGATCCACGAAATACAGATGTAACTCTGTGAGTTGAAGTCATACATCACAGAGCAGTTTCTCAGAAAGTTTCTTTTCAATTTCATCTGAGGATATTTGGTTTTTCACCATAGCCCTCTATGGGCTTCCAAATATCACCTTGCCAGTTCCACAAGAACTGTCTTAGCGAAAGGCTTCTTGACGGGAAAGCTGTAACTCTGTGAGATGATTTCACAGAACACAAAGATGTTTCTCAGAAAGCTTCTTTCTCTTTGTTATCGGAGGATATTTCCTTTGGCCCTATAGTCCTCAAAGGGATTCGAAATATCTGTTCTCAGATTCCACAGAAATAAGGCTAGCAAACAGATCCACGCAATACAGATGTAACGCTCTGAGATGAATTCACACAACACTAAGCAGTTTCTCAGAAAGCTTCTTTCCAGATTTCATTGGAGGATATTTGTTTTTTCACCATAGCCCTCTATGAGCTTCCAAATATCACTTTGAAAATTCCACAAGAACTGTCTTAGCGAAAGGCTTCTTGAGGGGAAAGTTGTAACTCTGTGAGATCATTTCACAGAACACAAAGAAGTTTCTCAGAAAGCTTCTTTCTCTTTGTTATTGGAGGATATTTCCTTTGGCCCTATAGTTTTCAAAGAGATCCGAAATATCTGTTCAAAGATTCAACAGAAAAAATGCTAGCAAAGAGATCCACGAAATACAGATGTAACTCTGTGAGATGAATTAAAAGAACACTAAGCAGTTTCTCAGAAAGCTTCTTTCCAGATTTCATCTGCTAATATTTCCTTTTTCACCATAGCCCTCTATGGGCTTCCAAATATCACTTTGCCAATTCCACAAGAACTGTCTTAGTGAAAGGCTTCTTGAGGGGATAGCTGTAACTCTGTGAGATGATTTCATAGAACACAAAGAAGTTTCTCAGAAAGCTTCTTTCTCTTTGTTATCGGAGGATATTTCCTTTGACCCTATAGTCTTCAAAGGGATCCGAACTATCTGTTCTCAGATTCCACAGAAATAAGGCTAGCAAAGAGACCCACGAAATACAGATGTAACTCTGTGTGTGGAAGTCACACATCACAGAGCAGTTTCTCAGAAAGCTTCTTTCCAGATTCCATCTGAGGATATTTGCAGTTTTACCATAGCCCTCTATGGGTTTCCAAATATCACTTTGCCAATTCCACAAGAACTGTCTTAGCGAAAGGCTTCTTGAGGGGAAAGCTGTAACTCTGTGAGATGATTTCGCAGAACACAAAGATTATTCTCAGAAAGCTTCTTTCTCTTTGTTATCGGAGGATATTTCCTTTGGCCCTATAGTCTTCAAAGGGATCCGAAATATCTGTTCTCAGATTCCACAGAAATAAGGCTACCAAAGAGATTCACGAAATACAGATATAACTCTGTGAGATGAATTAACAGAACACTAAGCAGTTTCTCAGAAAGCTTCCTTCCAGATTTCATCTGAGGATATTTCCTTTTTCACCATAGCCCTCTATGGGCTTCCAAATATCACTTTGCCAATTCCACAGGAACTGTCTCAGCGAAAGGTTTCTTGAGGGGAAAGTTGTAACTCTGTGAGATGATTTCACAGAACACAAAGAAGTTTCTCAGAAAACTTCTTTCTCTTTGTTATCGGAGGATATTTCCTTTGGCCCTATAGTCTTCAAAGGGATCCGAAATATCTGTTCTCAGATTCCACAGAAATAAGTCTAGCAAAGAGATCTTTGAAATACAGATGTAACTCTCTGAGATGAATTAACAGAACACTAAGCAGTTTCTCAGATATCTTCTTTCCAGGTTTCATCGGAGGATATTTCCTTTTTCACCATAACCCACTATGGGCTTCCAAATATCACTTTGCAAATTCCACAAGAACTGTCTTCACGAAAGTCTAATTGAGGGGAAAGCTGTATCTCTGTGAGATGATTTCGCAGAACACAAAGAAGATTCTCAGAAAACTTCTTTCTCTTTCTTATCGGAGGATATTTCCTTTGGCCCTATAGTCTTCAAAGGATCCAAAATATCTGTTCTCACATTCCACAGAAATAAGGCTAGGAAAAAGATTCAGGAAATACAGATGTAACTCTGTGAGATGAATTAACAGAACACTAAGCAGTTTCTCAGAAAGCTTCTTTCCAGATTTCATCTGAGGATATTTAGTTTTTCACCATAGCCCTCTATGGGCTTCCAAATATCACCTTGCCTATTCCACAAGAATTGTCTTAGCAAAACGCTTCTTGACGCGAAACCTGTAACTCTGTGAGATGATTTCTCAGAACACAAAGATGTTTCTCAGAAAGCTTCTTTCTCTTTGTTATCGGAGGATATTTCCTTTGGCCCTATAATCTTCAAATGGATATGAAATATCTGTTCTCAGATTCCACCGAAATAAGGCTAGCAAAGAGATCCACGAAATACAGATGTAACTCTGTGAGATGAATTAACAGAACACTAAGCAGTTTTTGAGAAAGCTTCTTTCCAGATTTCAACTGAGGATATTTCCTTTTTCACCGTAGCCCTCTAAGGGCTTCCAAATATCACTTTGCCAATTCCACAAGAAGTGTCTTAGTGAAAGGCTTCTTGAGGGGAAAGCTGTAACTCTGTGAGATGATTTCACAGAACACAAAGAAGTATCTCAGAAAGCTTCTTTCTCTTTGTTATCGGAGGATATTTCCTTTGGCCCTATAGTCCTCAAAGGGATCCGAAATATCTGTTTTAAGATTCCACAGAAATAAGGCTAGCAAAGAGATCCACGAAATACAGATGTAACTCTGTGAGATGAATTAACAGAACACTGAGCAGTTTTTGAGAAAGCTTCTTTCCAGATTTCATCTGAGAATATTTCGTTTTTCTCCGTATCACTCTATGGGCTTCCAAATATCACTTTGCCAATTCCACAAGAACTGTCTTATCGAAAGGCTTCTTGAGGGGAAAGCTGTAACTCTGTGAGATGATTTCACAGAACACAAAGAAGTTTCTCCAA
>NW_020261742.1:0-3298 GCF_003255815.1 Theropithecus gelada
GATGGACATTTGGGTTGATTCCAAGTCTTTGCTATTGTGAATAGTGCCGCAATAAACATACGTGTGCATGTGTTAGATGAAGTCTTGCTTGTCACCCAGGCTGGAGTGCAGTGGTGTGATCTCAGCTCACTGCAACCTCTGCCTCCTGGGTTCAAGTGATTCTTCTCCCTCAGCCTCCTGAGTAGCTGGCATTACAGGTGACCGACATCACAACTGGCTAATTTTTATACTTTTAGTAGAGACAGAGTTTTGCTATGTTGGCCAGGCTGGTTTTGAACTCCTGACCTCAAGTGATCTGCCTGCCTTGGCCTCCCAAAGTGCTGGGATTATAGGTATGAGCCACCACACCTGGCCTTACCATTGGAATTTTGATAAAGATTGCATTGACTCTGGAGGTTGCTGTGCATAGTATGGACATCTTGTTTTGTTTTTATTTTTTGAGATGGAGTCTCGCTGTGTCTCCCAGGCTGGAGTGCAGTGGCGCAATCTCGGCTCACTGCAAGCTCCGCCTCCCGGGTTCACGCCATTCTCCCGCCTCAGCCTCCTAAGTAGCTGGGACTACAGGCGCCCGCCACCATGCCCAGCTAGTTTTTTGTATTTTTAGTAGAGACGGGGTTTCACCATGTTAGCCAGGATAGTCTCGATCTCCTGACCTCGTGATCCACCCGCCTCGGCCTCCCAAAGTGCTGGGATTACAGGCTTGAGCCACCGCGCCCGGCCTAATTCCTCTGGTCCATAAAAACTGGGTATCTTGCCCTTTATTTGTGTCTTTTTCAATTTCTTTTTTCTTTTTTCTTTTTTTTTTTTGAGACAGAGTTTTGCTCTTTTTGCCCAGGCTGGAGTGCAATGGTGCAATCTTGGCTCACCACAACCTCTGCCTCCCGGATTCAAGCGATTCTCCTGCCTCAGCCTCCTGAGTAGCTGGGATTACAGGCATGCACCACCATGCCTGGCTAATTTTGTATTTTTAGTAGAGACGGGGTTTCTCCATGTTGGTCAGGCTGGTCTTGAGCTCGTGACTTCAGGTGATCCACCTGCCTCGGCCTCCCAAAGTGCTGGGATTACAGGCGTGAGCCACCGCACCTGGCCCTTTTTCAATTTCTTTCATCAATGTTTTGTCGTTTTCAGTGTACAGGTCTTTTATCCTCTTGGTTAAATTAATTCCTATAGATTTATTTGTTTTTGGTGCTATTGTAAATGGGATTATTTTCTTGTTTTTTTTTTGAGATAGTATATTGTTAATGTATAGAATGCTTCTGATTTTTATGTGTTTATTTTGCATCATGCAACTTTAATTTGTTCATTAGTTTTAATCGTTTTTCATGGATTCTTTAGGGTTTTCTACATATAAATCTATGTCATCTGTGAACAGAGACAATTTACTTCCTTCTTTCTGATTTTGATGACTTTTACCTCTGTTTCTTGCCTGGTTGCTCCAGCACTATGGAGCTGTTAGAGAAAAAGGATACTGGTTATTTACCTTAGAGGAGGAGAGAAGAATAATTGGTAGGAGGCAAGAGGAAGAGTTTGGTAGGGCTGGCAATGTTCTACTTCTTGTGTGAGAAGTGATATAATATTCACTCTGTAATATTAATAATTCACTGGGCAATTACTTATGTTTTCTGCAGTTTTCTATATGCATCTTTACTTCATTGATTTTAATAACCACATAATGAGATACTGCTACACACTACTATGATGTCCACAGTTCTGACATCCAAAATGAGATTCATTTAGATTGTTGTATAAAGCTGTAGTTTCTTCATTTTCCTTGTTGTGAGATGCTCTGTTGTATGAAGATATGATGTATTATTCATCAAGTCTATTATTGAAGGGGCAGCCAATTTTTGGCCATTAGAAGTAATACTCGATGGTCATTCTTGTGTGTGTTTCTTGGCACACTTGTGTACTCTTTTTGTTCGATGTTTACATATGAGTGGAATCTCTGGATTTTAGGATGTCCCTATCTTCAATTTTAGTATATATTGTACTGCCAACCTGACTTTCAAAGAGGTTGTACCAAATTACAGTTCTATCAGCAATGTATGAAAATTCCAGGCCGGGCGTGGTGGCTCACGCCTGTAATCCCAGCACTTTAGGAGGCTGAGGCGGGTGGATCACGAGGTCAGAAGATCGAGACCATCCTGGCTAACACAGTGAAACCCCGTCTCTACTAAAAATACAAAAAATTAGCCGCGGTGGTGGGCACCTATAGTCTCAGCTACTTGGGAGGCTGAGGCAGGGAGAATGGCGTGAACCTGGGAAGTGGAGCTTGCAGTGAGCTGAGATGGTGCCTCTGCACTCCAGCCTGGACAACAGAGTGAGACTCCATCCCTCTCAAAAAAAAAAAAAAAAAAAAAAAGAAAGAAAGAAAAGAAAATTCCAGTTGCTTCACATCATCTGTGATACATAGCGATGTCAGTCTTTTTCATTTTGGCCATTCTGGTGGGTGTGTAGTAGAATCTTCTGATTTTTAAATGAGGATTTTTGTGATTACTAATGATATTAAGCCCTTTAATGTTTTTTAGACATTTAAAACATTTTTTTGTATTTCCTTTCTTTTTAACTTTTATTTTAGGTTCATGGGGACATGTACAGGTTTGTTATATAGGTAAATTGTGTATCACAGGGAGTTGGTGTACAGATTATTTCATCACCTAGGTAATAAGAATAGTACTCAATAGTTGGTTTTTTGATCCTCATCCTCCTCCCACCCTCCACTGGTGTCTATTGTTCCCTTTTTTGTGTCCATGCATACTCAATGTTTAGCTCCCACTTACAAATAAGAACATGTGGTATTTGTTTTTTTGTTCCTGTGTTAGTTTGTTTAGGATGATGACCTCAAGCTCCCTCCACGTTGCTGCAAAGGACATGATCTTAGTCTTTTTCACTGCTGTGTAGTATTCCATGGCGTATATGTACCAAATTTTCTTTATCCAGTCTACTGTTGATGGGCATTTACGTTGATTGCATGTTTTGCTATTGTGAATAGTGCTGCAATGCACGTGTCTGTATGGTAGTACGATTTAGATTCCCTTGGGTATATTTTCAGTAATGGGATTGCTAGGTCGAATGGTAGCTCTCTTTTAAGTTCTTAGTGAAATATTTATTTATTTAATTAATTTATTTTTATTATTATTACACTTTAAGTTCTAGGGTACATGTGCATAACGTGCAGGTTTGTTACATATGTATACTTGTGCCATGTTGCTGTGCTGCACCCATCAACTTGTCAGCACCCATCAACTCGTAGAAAATGTGGCACATATACACCATGGAATACTATGCAGCCATAAAA
>NW_020261743.1:0-3298 GCF_003255815.1 Theropithecus gelada
GTTTTGGTTACTGTAGCCTTGTAGTATAGTTTGAAGTCAGGTAGCATAATGCCTCCAGCTTTGTTCTTTTGACTTAGGATTGTCTTGGCAATACGTGCTCTTTTCTGGTTCCATATGAACTTTAAAGCAGTTTTTTCCAATTCTGTGAAGAAACTCATTGGTAGCTTGATGGGGATGGCATTGAATCTATAAATTACCTTGGGCAGTATGGCCATTTTCACGATATTGATTCTTCCTATCCATGAGCATGGTATGTTCTTCCATTTGTTTGTGTCCTCTTTTATTTCACTGAGCAGTGGTTTGTACTTCTCCTTGAAGAGGTCCTTTACATCCCTTGTAAGTTGGATTCCTAGGTATTTGATTCTCTTTGAAGCAATTGTGAATGGAAGTTCATTCTTGATTTGGCTCTCTGTTTGTCTGTTACTGGTGTATAAGAATGCTTGTGATTTGTGCACATTAATTTTGTATCCTGAGACTTTGCTGAAGTTGCTTATCAGCTTAAGGAGATTTTGGGCTGAGACAATGGAGTTTTCTAAATATACAATCATGTCACCTGCAAACAGGGACAATTTAACTTCTTCTTTTCCTAACTGAATACCCTTGATTTCTTTCTCTTGCCTGATTGCCCTAGCCAGAACTTCCAACACTATGTTGAATAGGAGTGGTGAGAGAGGGCATCCCTGTCTTGTGCCAGTTTTCAAAGGGAATTTTTCCAGTTTTTGCCCACTCAGTATGATATTGGCTATGGGTTTGTCATAAATAGCTCTTATTGTTTTGAGATATGTTCCTTCAGTACCGAATTTATTGAGAGTTTTTAGCATGAAGGGCTGTTGAATTTTGTCAAAAGCCTTTTCTGCATCTATTGAGATAATCATGTGGTTTTTGTCTTTGGTTCTGTTTATATGCTGGATTACGTTTATTGATTTGCATATGTTGAACCAGCCTTGTATCCCAGGGATGAAGCCCACTTGATCATGGTGGATAAGCTTTTTGATGTGCTGCTGGATCCAGTTTGCCAGTATTTTATTGAGGATTTTTGCATCGATGTTCATCAGGGATATTGGTCTAAAATTCTCTTTTTTTGTTGTGTCTCTGCTGGGCTTTGGTACCAGGATGATGTTGGCCTCATAAAATGAGTTAGGGAGGATTCCCTCTTTTTCTATTGATTGGAATAGTTTCAGAAGGAATGGTACCAGCCCCTCCTTGTACCTCTGGTAGAATTCAGCTGTGAATCCATCTGGTCCTGGACTTTTTTTGGTTGGTAGGCTATTAATTATTGCCTCAATTTCAGAGCCTGCTATTGGTCTATTCAGGAATTCAGCTTCTTCCTGGTTTAGTCTTGGGAGAGTGTAAGTGTCCAGGAAATTACCCATTTCTTCTAGATTTTCTAGTTTATTTGCGTGGAGGTGTTTATAGTATTCTCTGATGGTAGTATGTATTTCTGTGGGGTCGGTGGTGATATCCCCTTTATCATTTTTTATTGCATCTATTTGCTTCTTCTCTCTTTTCTTCTTTATTAGTCTTGCTAGCGGTCTATCAATTTTGTTAATCTTTTCAAAAAACCAACTCCTGGATTCATTGATTTTTGGAGGGTTTTTTGTGTCTCTATCTCCTTCAGTTCTGCTCTGATCTTAGTTATTTCTTGCCTCCTGCTAGCTTTTGAATGTGTTTGTTCTTGCTTCTCTAATTCTTTGAATTGTGATGTTAGGATGTCAATTTTAGATCTTTCCTGCTTTCTCTTGTGGGCATTTAGTGCTATAAATTTCCCTCTACACACTGCTTTAAATGTGTCCCAGAGATTGTGGTAAGTTGTATCTTTGTTCTCATTGGTTTCAAAGAACATCTTTATTTCTGCCTTCATTTCATTATGTACCCAGTAGTCATTCAGGAGCAGGTTATTCAGTTTCCATGTAGTTGAGTGGTTTTGATTGAGTTTCTTAGTCCTGAGTTCTAGTTTGATTGCACTGTGGTCTGAGAGACAGTTTGTTATAATTTCTGTTCTTGTACATCTGCTGAGGTGTGCTTTACTTCCAATTATGTGGTCAATTTTGGAATAAGTGTGATGTGGTGCTGAGTAGAATGTATATTCTGTTGATTTGGGGTGGAGAGTTCTATAGATGTCTATTAGGTCTGCTTGCTGCAGGGATGAGTTCAATTCCTGGATATACTTGTTAACTTTCTGTCTCGTTGATCTGTCTAATGTTGACAGTGGGGTGTTGAAGTCTCCCATTATTTTTGTATGGGAGTCTAAGTCTCTTTGTAAGTCTCTAAGGACTTGCTCTATGAATCTGGGTGCTCCTGTATTGGGTGCATATATATTTAGGATAGTTAGCCCTTCCTGTTGAATGGATCCCTTTACCATTATGTAATGGCCTTCTTTGTCTCTTTTGATCTTTGATGGTTTAAAGTCTGTTTTATCAGAGACTAGTATTGCAACCCCTGCTTTTTTTTGTTCTCCATTTACTTGGTAGACCTTCCTGCATCCCTTTATTTTGAGCCTATGTATGTCTCTGCATGTGAGATGGGTCTCCTGAATACAGCAAACTGATGGGTCTTGACTCTTTATCCAGTTTGCCAGTCTGTGTCTTTTAATTGGAGCATTTAGTCCATTTACATTTAAGGTTAATATTGTTATGTGTGAACTTGATCCTGCCATTAGGATATTAACTGGTTATTTTGCTCGTCAGTTGATGCGTTTCTTCCTAGCCTCGATGGTCTTTACATTTTGGCATGTTTTTGCAATGGCTGGTACCAGTTGTTCCTTTCCATGTTGAGTGCTTCCTTCAGGGTCTCTTGTAAGGCAGGCCTGGTGGTGACAAAATCTCTAAGCATTTGCTTATCTGTAAAGGATTTTATTTCTCCTTCACTTATGAAACTTAGTTTGGCTGGATATGAAATTCTGGGTTTAAAATTCTTTTCTTTAAGAATGTTGAGGCCGGGCGCGGTGGCTCAAGCCTGTAATCCCAGCACTTTGGGAGGCCGAGACGGGCGGATCATGAGGTCAGGAGATCGAGACCATCCTGGCTAATACGGTGAAACCCATCTCTACTAAAAAATACAAAAAACTAGCCGGGCGAAGTGGCGGGTGTCTGTAGTCCCAGCTACTTGGGAGGCTGAGGCAGGAGAATGGCGTGAACCCGAGAGGAGGAGCTTGCAGTGAGCTGAGATCCGGCCACTGCACTCCAGCCTGGGTGACAGAGCAAGACTCCATCTCAAAAAAAAAAAAAAAAAAAAAAGAATGTTGAATATCCGCCCCCACTCTCTTCTGGCTTGTAGAGTTTCTGCCGAGAGATCTGCT
>NW_020261744.1:0-3298 GCF_003255815.1 Theropithecus gelada
TCCAGCCAGACCAAGAAGCATCTATGCCCCGGAGAAACAGGGGATACACAGTCAGAGGGTCGACGGAGCAGAGGCCAGAGCCCAGGCGGGGTACACCACCGTGCCACTTCCACGGGCTTAAGGGGAGTGGTGCCAAACGGGTGGCTTGTCAAGTGAGGCCAGTGTTCCAGTGACTGGGATTGTGGCCATCTGCCATTCCCGGCTTCCTCTTTCAGCCTGAGTCGCGGTGTGGCTTTTTTTCTCACAGAAGAGCCCTGAAAAGATGCAAGCCTCTTCTGGGATGCGGGCCTGCTCCTCTCGTGCAGCACAATGAGCTCCCGTGCGGCTTTTGTCCGTGGCTGGAGTGTGTTCGTCTTGATCCCAGAAAAGAGGCCGCACGGGATGGGGATGAGATTTCAACTGCTCCGGGAACGACGCATCTCCTCACGTGGTCGAGGCCTTCAGAAACCCAAGTGGAACCGCCGAGGAAACGGTTGAAAAGAGGACACACGACCCAGGCAGAGACTCAGAAGGAGGCTTCCCAAAGACATGCCGACCGGCAAGAAATCGCTTTTTGGCGCACAGGGCACATTCCTGCAAAGACACACACACACACACACACACACACACACACACCAACCGACAGAGAGAGGGCAAGAAACTCACAGAGTGACAGACAGAGAGAGAATGGAGAATGGGAGACACACACACACACACACACACACACACACACACACAAACAGACAGTCATAGAGTACTG
Organism: Theropithecus gelada; assembly: GCF_003255815.1. Classification (NCBI taxonomy): domain Eukaryota; kingdom Metazoa; phylum Chordata; class Mammalia; order Primates; family Cercopithecidae; genus Theropithecus; species Theropithecus gelada. The sequence continues at coordinate 740 of NW_020261744.1, forward strand.
GCGCAGAAACAAACACCCCCAGGCAGCCGCTGTGGCTACGGGGTTCGACTCTCGACCACAACGACCCTCGGATGAGAGAGCAGCCCACGGGCCTGCAGGCCGACCCGTCCTCGAGATCCCGGGGGCACGACTTCTGGGGAGACTCACCCGAACAGCGTCCGGGCGGGCCTGAGGCTGGGATGCGGCGCTGCTTCCCTCGGACTCCGCCTGTGCTTTCACCAACCTGGTCAGCCCTTTGCCACGACTCCTGGCGTCCGGAGACAGTCCTGTCGACCCCGTGGAGAGGTCAGGCTGGAGCCTCGGAGCCCCGCCACCCAAGCACTGCCACGGAGGGCTCCTGTTTGCCAAGCGTCGGGGCGTGGTTTCTGTGACAACCGTGGGAAGCACTGTGACGGCAGCCCCCCCGCCCGCTCGCGCCTCGCGCATGCGCATTGGCTGGGCCGCCCCGCGCTCCGCTGCGGGCAGTCAGGCTGCGTCCCCTTTAAATGATGGCGGCCGCTGGGCGCCAGGGGCTCTCCTGCTGCAGCCTTGGCAGCGGCTGGATCCGGGGTCCGGTAGGGGGCCGCGTGGAAGAGGGGGCCGCGGGCGGCCTCCCACGTCCAAACCAAAGACCCCCGGGAGTCCTGTCTTCAGGACTTCCTTGAGCCGATTTCCACCGGGGGAGGGGGAGCTTCAGGGCACCTGCTGGGGTCATCTCACGACCCCCCGTCACATCCGATTCTGGACCCCTCCGGGTGAGAATGGATGGGCTGAGCACGTCGACTGAGGCAGGCGGGGCCTGGCTGCAGCCCAGAATCATCCCATGGGCCTCAAGGCGTGGTGTCAGCTGAAAATTCACTGAGCCGTGAGCACTCTGCCTCCCTCCTTTGAAAGAGCAGTGGCCTGCCGTGATTCTGAAGGGCCTGGGGCTCCTTCAAGCTGATTGCGCTTTCCAGGACATGTGTAAACAGGTCCAGGGGCGATTCCGAGGTGGAGCCAATGCGTGGCACTGGCGTCCCCTAGGGCAGATGGTGTGAACGTGTGTCAGTGAGGGCACACGGGGCGATGGCGAAAGAAACAATGGTGTCTAGGCATGTGCCCGGCGGAAGTGGGGCACATGTGACCTTTCCATGAATGCCAGGGAAAATCAAAGAACGCCTGGGATCTAGCAGCGGGCCAAAAGTTTCAGGGACTCAGTCCACCCAGGAGCAGAGGGGAGTCTCACTCTCAGGAATGAGACTGGATGTGCAGAGGAAAGGCGACAGCACCTGTCCCAGAAGACAAGGACTTGTCTTTCGAAGGAGGAGGGAGGCAGAGGGCTCAGATGGGTCAGTGAACTTTGAGTTGACAGCACGCCTGGAGGCCCATGGGATGATTGTGGGCTGCAGCGAGGCCCTGCCTGCCTCACTAGGTGTGCTCAGCCCATGCTTTCTCACCCGGAGGGGTCCAGAATCGGATCTGAAGCGGAGTCCTGAGACCCCAGCAGGTGCCCTGAAGCTCCCCCTCCCCCGGTGGAAATCGGCTCCAACCGAAGCAGGTTTGGACAGAGAAACGATCATGACAGGGATCTCCAGGAAGTGTCTCCCTGAAGGACTGGGAAATGATCCTTATGGAAGACATCCAGCCAGACCAAGAAGCATCTATGCCCCGGAGAAACAGGGGATACACAGTCAGAGGGTCGACGGAGCAGAGGCCAGAGCCCAGGCGGGGTACACCACCGTGCCACTTCCACGGGCTTAAGGGGAGTGGTGCCAAACGGGTGGCTTGTCAAGTGAGGCCAGTGTTCCAGTGACTGGGATTGTGGCCATCTGCCATTCCCGGCTTCCTCTTTCAGCCTGAGTCGCGGTGTGGCTTTTTTTCTCACAGAAGAGCCCTGAAAAGATGCAAGCCTCTTCTGGGATGCGGGCCTGCTCCTCTCGTGCAGCACAATGAGCTCCCGTGCGGCTTTTGTCCGTGGCTGGAGTGTGTTCGTCTTGATCCCAGAAAAGAGGCCGCACGGGATGGGGATGAGATTTCAACTGCTCCGGGAACGACGCATCTCCTCACGTGGTCGAGGCCTTCAGAAACCCAAGTGGAACCGCCGAGGAAACGGTTGAAAAGAGGACACACGACCCAGGCAGAGACTCAGAAGGAGGCTTCCCAAAGACATGCCGACCGGCAAGAAATCGCTTTTTGGCGCACAGGGCACATTCCTGCAAAGACACACACACACACACACACACACACACACACACCAACCGACAGAGAGAGGGCAAGAAACTCACAGAGTGACAGACAGAGAGAGAATGGAGAATGGGAGACACACACACACACACACACACACACACACACACACAAACAGACAGTCATAGAGTACTGGCGCAGAAACAAACACCCCCAGGCAGCCGCTGTGGCTACGGGGTTCGACTCTCGACCACAACGACCCTCGGATGAGAGAGCAGCCCACGGGCCTGCAGGCCGACCCGTCCTCGAGATCCCGGGGGCACGACTTCTGGGGAGACTCACCCGAACAGCGTCCGGGCGGGCCTGAGGCTGGGATGCGGCGCTGCTTCCCTCGGACTCCGCCTGTGCTTTCACCAA
>NW_020261745.1:0-3298 GCF_003255815.1 Theropithecus gelada
CCTGGAATTCACCCTGTACCACGCTTTCCACACCTTACCTGAAAGTCACTAAGTATAACCAAGAAGGAAATGAAAAGCAGATAAATGACCTCCACCCACACTTCCAGCATGCAAATGTTAAACATTCATCAAAGTAAAACCAAAAACCCATGTTAGCTCACGATTGTAACTGGTAGAGTTATGTTCATGGCAATTTTAAAAGTCTAGTTAAGTAAAAGCCTAATTGAGACTCTCAAGAAATACCAAGTTTATACAAAAAGACATCTGCAAACATTGACAGTGAGGAGAGGACTTCACTCTGCATCCAGCCTGTCCTGGAAGCCACGGCCAAATGCCAGGTTGTATGGACCCGAAAAGCTGGAAAAAACAAGTGTTGAAATGTGTACAGTCTCAGCAATGTACAAATTTGATGTAGGATGCTCAGAAACCTTGAATTTCCAATCAGAAAACAGCAACATGGGCAAGTTTCCCAGCAGTGTCCCCCTTCTGCCTACGGCACGTGTAACAAGAACGCTGGCCATCTCCGGGGGAACAGAGGCTTCCTAGTCACATTCGCTCTGGCAGCCGCACAGCTGGCCCCGCCACAAACACCTGTCCAATACTGAAGAACCACTCGCTCCCTGGGTTTTGCTCACTCTAGCCGAGAGAGTGTATTTAGAGAGTACTTTATTGACTGAGTCCTCGTTCAATGCGTCAAGCTTGTTGAAGGCAGGGCAACCCCATTCCTGGCCCAATTAAGTGAACTGAGCAGTGCAAATACCCCGACTTGGACAGCACTCAGTCACAACAGCAGTGGCCACTGTTCACAGGGCGCTGGCTTCGTGCCGGGAACAGTTACAAGCGTCTTCTCTCTGTCCGAGGAATGTGCACTGCAACCCTGTGGGGCCGTTTGCAACGTCCACCAGAGTTCTGAGGCAGCCAAGTCCAGGCTGTCTGTGGGCCTCGCCACGTGGCCGTCCACGTCCCCTGTAGACCAGACCTCACCGCAGGGACCGGGGTTTCCAGGTTTGCCTTGAGGCACACGCTCCCTTCACCACCTCCTCCTGGCCCCTGACATCAACGCTCACCGCTGCTGCCAACACTTGATTTTCTCATGGCTCCTGAGGGGCCTGTTCTGCCCTTCCCTGCTCCCTGCGTCCGGCTTGGAGGGTGCCCACATCAATGCCAACGCTCACGTAATCACCAACCCTTCCACGGGGCTTGATACCTAGGAGTCTCAATGTCAGAAAGTCAGATTCCTGTGCTTGTTCGATAATTGCTTCCCATTGTAGAAGTGAAGGAGATAAAATTCTAGGTGCCTGCAATAACCTCATTTCCACAGCTAAGCAACTTCAGTAGTAGCACAAACCAAAAAAAAGCTTTTTTTTTAAACTTCTTTTATACAAGCTAAATACAATTTAATTTTTACACCCATGTTCCCATCAGCTCCCACCTGGTGAGCAGGCAAATAGTAATTTTCAAAGAAACGAATTGTTCCATAATTTTAACATTTAGCATTATCACTATTAAGCAACAATTATCCCAAAAATACACGATGATCTTGTTCTCACATTCAAAAATTGATTGTCACACAGTGAAATAGCACTTAATGCAAAGAAAAATATCTTTTCAGGTTACTGTTCTGGAAAAAAAAAAAAGATTTCTGACAAAGAGATAAACATTAATTATGTAACAATCCAAAATGCCTGTGGGAAAAATAATGTCATCCAATTAGTTCTTTAAAGTGTTACAACTACAGCTGAGTTTTAATAGTAATTTGTCCATAATTATCAAAAGAATCTTTTAAAATCTTAATACTGAAAGAATAACCATAAATGGATATAAAACGCAAAGCAGAAGAGTTAATATTTGGGGCAGATTTTGGTCCGTATTTTTAACGTATGTATAGTGATTTACCTAGCTGAAGCTTATCCGTCTCCTCCTAGGCTCTTCAAGACTGATTTTCAAACATAGACTGGCTTTTGGCACATGAAGGCAGCTTTAAAAGATGTCAGGATCGGGCCGGGTACAGGGATTCAAGCCTGTAATCCCAGCATTTTAGGAGGCCAAGGTGGGCCGATCACTTGAAGCAAGGAGTTCGAGACCAGCCTGGCCAATATGGCAAAACCCAGCCGGTATTAAACATTTTTGTAATTAGCCAAGCGTGGTGACTCACACCTATAATCCCAGCTACTTGGGAGGCTGAGGCAGGGAGAACTGCTTGAACCCAGGAGGCGGAAGTTGCAATGAGCCAAGATCGCACCGCTGCACTCCAGCTTGGGCGACAAAGTGAGACGGTCTCAAACTAGAACTTAGCCCTCAGGAAAAGTGTTGAGCACCCCCCACCCCAACCAACCCAAGGAATCACATGGCAATGGTTATCATCTGATTTTGACACAATAAAGTTCTATTCTCTCTAAACACAATGGTGAACACCTGCCATCAGCCCACAGAAACTCCCAGGACCCAGTAACACCGGACTAGCAAGATCAAAGGGCCACGTATGCAGGATTCAGCTGCAGAAAGTGATGGCACCAAGAATGTGTGTGCGCTCAAACCAGATTCCTTGCTTTCAGGGTGGAGGGGCTTCCACCCTGAAACCATCCAGTGGGATGGTTTCCACTTCCACCATGAGGAGGAAACGGGGGGTTTCCTGAGGGCACTGACAGGACTTGGGTCTCTGCCCCTTTGTCCTCTGTCCTGTTATAAGATGAGGTGAGCTCAAGGCAGGTTTTCCCTACATCTTCCAGGCAGGAGAGATGGAGCTGACAAGTGGACGATGGCTTTTCCAAAACGTTCCCATGTTTATAACCTGTTATCAACCTGTTTTCCCTGGAGATCAGTGAAGCAGCATCATTGATACTCCTCCATTATGGACAACCCGGTGTTACGGGAGGCAGGAGATGGCATGCGAGCTGGGTCAGTCTCTGCGCGGGTCTGAGTCAGTCACTTGTGTCTGGTCCTCAGTGAGCTTATCTATCAAATGGGCGTCCCCACAGAGCAGTGACTTTCAACCAGAGTTCCATGGAGGTTGCCCAAGGACACGGAGGGGAAAGAGGAGGAAGGGGAGGAAGGAAGAAGGGAAGAGGAGAAAGGAAGAAGGGAAGAGGAGGAAGGAAGAAGGGAAGAGGAGGGAGGAGGAAGGAAGAGGAGGAAGGGAAGAGGAAGAAGGAAGAAGGGAAGAGGAGGAAGGAAGAAGGGAAGGGGAAGGAAGAAGGGAAGGGGAAGGAAGAAGGGAAGAGGAAGGGGAAGGAAGAAGGGAAGGGGAAGGGGAAGGAAGAAGGGAAGGGGAAGGGGAAGGAAGAAGGGAAGGGGAAGG
>NW_020261746.1:0-3297 GCF_003255815.1 Theropithecus gelada
ATTGGAGCATTTAGTCCATTTACATTTAAGGTTAAGATTGTTATGTGTGAACTTGATCCTGCCATTATGATATTAACTGGTTATTTTGCTCATTAGTTGATGCAGTTTCTTCCTAGCCTCGATGGTCTTTACATTTTGGCATGTTTTTGAGATGGCTGGTACCGGTTGTTCCTTTCCATGTTGAGTGCTTCCTTCAGGGTCTCTTGTAAGGCAGGCCTAGTGGTGACAAAATCTCTAAGCATTTGCTTATCTGTAAAGGATTTTATTTCTCCTTCACTTATGAAACTTAGTTTGGCTGGATATGAAATTCTGGGTTTAAAATTCTTTTCTTTAAGAATGTTGAATATTGGCCCCCACTCTCTTCTGGCTTGGAGAGTTTCTGCCGAGAGATCTGCTGTTAGTCTGATGGGCTTCCCTTTGTGGGTAACCCGACCTTTCTCTCTGGCTGCCCTTAAGATTTTTTCCTTCATTTCAACTTTGTTGAATCTGGCAATTATGTGTCTTGGAGTTGCTCTTCTCGAGGAGTATCTTTGTGGCATTCTCTGTATTTCCTGGATTTGAATGTTGGCCTGCCCTACTAGGTTGGGGAAGTTCTCCTGGATGATATCCTCAAGAGTGTTTTCCAACTTGGTTCCATTTTCCCCCTCACTTTCAGGCACCCCAATCAGACGTAGATTTGGTCTTTTTACATAGTCGCATACTTCTTGCAGGCTTTGTTCATTTCTTTTTCTTCTTTTTTCTTTTGGTTTTTCTTCTCGCTTCATTTCATTCATTTGATCCTCAATCGCTGATACTCTTTCTTCCAGTTGATCGAGTCGGTTACTGAAGCTTGTGCATTTGTCACGTATTTCTCGTGTCATGGTTTTCATCTCTTTCATTTCATTTATGATCTTCTCTGCATTAATTACTCTAGCCATCAATTCTTCCACTTTTTTTTCAAGATTTTTAGTTTCTTTGTGCTGGGTACGTAATTCCTCCTTTAGCTCTGAGAAGTTTGATGGACTGAAGCCTTCTTCTCTCATCTCGTCAAAGTCATTCTCCATCCAGCTTTGATCCGTTGCTGGCGATGAGCTGCGCTCCTTTGCCGGGGGAGATGCACTCTTATTTTTTGAATTTCCAGCTTTTCTGCCCTTCTTTTTCCCCATCTTTGTGGTTTTATCTGCCTCTGGTCTTTGATGATGGTGATGTACTGATGGGGTTTTGGTGTAGGTGTCCTTCCTGTTTGATAGTTTTCCTTCTAACAGTCAGGACCCTCAGCTGTAGGTCTGTTGGAGATTGCTTGAGGTCCACTCCAGACCCTGTTTGCCTGGGTAACAGCAGCAGAGGCTGCAGAAGATAGAATATTTCTGAACAGCAAGTGTACCTGTCTGATTCTTGCTTTGGAAGCTTCCTCTCAGGGGTGTACTCCACCCTGTGAGGTGTGGGGTGTCAGACTGCCCCTAGTGGAGGATGTCTCCCAGTTAGGCTACTCAGGGGTCAGGGACCCACTTGAGCAGGCAGTCTGTCCCTTCTCAGATCTCAACCTCCGTGTTGGGAGATCCACTGCTCTCTTCAAAGCTGTCAGACAGAGTCGTTTGCGTCTGCAGTGGTTTCTGCTGCTTTTTGGTTGTTGTTGTTGTTGTTGTTGTGTAGCTGTGCCCTGTCCCCAGAGGTGGAGTCTACAGAGACAGGCAGGTTTCCTTGAGCTGCTGTGAGCTCCACCCAGTTCGAGCTTCCCAGCAGCTTTGTTTACCTACTTAAGCCTCAGCAATGGTGGGCGCCCCTCCCCCAGCCTCGCTGCTGCCTTGCCGGTAGATCACAGACTGCTGTGCTAGCAATGAGGGAGGCTCCGTGGGCGTGGCACCCTCCCGGCCAGGTGTGGGATATGATCTCCTGGTGTGCCTGTTTGCTTAAAGCGCAGTATTGGGGTGGGAGTTACCCGATTTTCCAGGTGTTGTGTGTCTCAGTTCCCCTGGCTAGGAAAAGGGATTCCCTTCCCCCTTGAGCTTCCCAGGTGAGGAGATGCCTCGCCCTGCTTCAGCTCTCGCTGGTAGGGCTGCAGCAGCTGACCAGCACCGATCGTCCAGCACTCCCCAGTGAGATGAACCCAGTACCTCAGTTGAAAATGCAGAAATCACCGGTCTTCTGTGTCGCTCGCGCTGGGAGTTGGAGACTGGAGCTGTTCCTATTCGGCCATCTTCTTTCCAGTTTTTCTCTGAGGATATTTCCTTTTTCACCATAGCCCTCTATGGGCTTCCAAATATCACTTTGCGTATGCCACAAGAACAGGCATAGCGAGCGGCTTCTTGAGGGGAAAGCTGCAACTCTGTAAGATGAATTCACAGAACACTAAGCAGTTTCTCAGAAAACTTCTTTCCAGATTTCAACGGAGGATATTTCCTTTTTCACCATAGCCCGCTATGAGCTTCCAAATATCACTTTGCAAATTCCACAAGAACTGTCTTAGCGAAAGGCTTCTTGAGGGAAAAGCTGTAACTTGTGAGATGATTTCACAGAACACAAAGAAGTTTCTGAGAAAGCTTCTTTCTCTTTGTTATCGGAGGATATTACCTTTGGCCCTATAGTCTTCACAGGGATCCGAAATATCTGTTCTCAGATTCCACAGAAATAAGGCTAGGAAAGAGACCCACGAAATACAGATGTAACTGTGTGAGATGAATTTACAGAACACTAAGCAGTTTCTCAGAAAGCTTCTTCCCAGTTTTTCTCTGAGGATATTTCCTTTTTCACCATAGCCCCCTATGGGCTTCCAAATATCACTTTGCGAATTCCACAAGAACAGGCTTAGTGAGCGGCTTCTTGAGGGGAAAGCTGTAACTCCGTGAGATGAATTCACAGAACACTAAGCAGTTTCTCAGAAAGCTTCTTTCCAGATTTCATCGGAGGATATTTCCTTTTTCACCATAGCCCTCTATGGGCTTCCAAATATCACTGTGAAAATGCCACAAGAACTGTCTTAGCGAAAGGCTTCTTGAGGTGAAAGCTGTAACTCTGTGAGAAGATTTCACAGAACACAAAGAAGTTTCTCAGAAAGCTTCTTTCTCTTTGTTATCGGAGGATATTACCTTTGGCCCTATAGTCTTCAAAGGGATCCGAAATATCTGTTCTCAGATTCCACAGAAATAAGGCTAGCAAAGAGATCCACGAAATACAGATGTAACTCTGTGAGTGGAAGTCACACATCACAAAGCAGTTTCTCAGAAAGCTTCTTTCCAGTTTTTGTCTGAGGATATTTCCTTTTTCACCATAGCAGTCTATGGCCTTCCGAATATCACTTTGCGAATTCCAAAAGAACAG
>NW_020261747.1:0-3296 GCF_003255815.1 Theropithecus gelada
AAAAAAAACCAAAAACCAAAAAACAACAAAAAAAGTTCCACTACTAATGGTCAAATAGACTAAAAAGACTCAAGTATGTCCAACCCCACAATTTCAGGTCCATAAGTCATTCAATAAGCATTTTGATCAGTCAGTGCCTGAGTTTTCCCATCAACCAAAAACTTACTCAACCAGCTGAAAACATAGCTGGCAGCTTAGGAATTTCCTCATCCCTCGTATGTGGAGGAACTGATATGGGGAACCAGTAGCCAGGAGAGGCAAAGAAATTAATGCCACAAGATAACTTCACTTCGCCTACCCTGCCAGTGAACCTACAGCCTCAGCCAGTGTTTGGTTGTTAAAAACCTCCATAATTGGAAAATACTGTATCTCCCATTAAGGAAAGACTTTCACAGACGCAGTAGGAGAAACCACCTGCCCAGGGCAACGTATTACAACGAGCCGAAAACAAAACTCAACGGAGAAACGCCCAGAACCACTCCTACTTACCATCTCCAAACCCTTTCTCTCGATTTTCTACTCTAAGCCACTCCTGGCATCAGCTAGAGGCTCCAGATGCTTGGAAAGCACCCTCTGGCCGATATTGGACATGTGGAGCACGGGCATATCGGCAACTGCCGGCTAAATGGACAAGGATGTGTGTTAGAAACAATCAAGCCATCCTTCTTTTTACTTCCTCTAAACCAAGGGGAACTCTTAGGGTATCCAATTTATGATAAAAATAAAAAAACTAGAAGCATAATCACAGCTAGAATACGCAAGTTGGCCCAAGCTCCAGTTTAGACTTGGTCCGGATGGTCCCCGGATTCCTTGTTTGGAGGATGGTTCTCAACCTTTGGAGGATTCAAAACCCTCATTGGTAGGCTTTTGCTTATTCTTGGCATCTGCCTCATCCTCCCTTGCCTTTCACCCCTGTGTATTAGGAGTATTCAGTCAACTACAGAGGCAGCAGTAACCCAACACACTACCACGCCGTGGATGGCATTAACCAAATATCAGCCACTGCCAGTAAAAGAAGCAGCTCAGTTCCACCAAGAGGTGGCAAATACTGGTGCTTTCTATTTAACACCTTTGTTATACAAAGCACCAAAGGGGGGAAATGAAACAGGAATGAAAAGAAATTAAAGAACGTGTAAACAAAAACTCAGTTGTATGTAAGAAAACCCAATTCCCCCTGAGGAAGAGAAAGAGGTGGAGTCCTCTAAAAATTAACTGCCTGTTTTTCTGTCTGTGGCTACTGAGCCTTATCTCTCCCTATCCCAGGCATTGTGAAGACCCTGTTTCTCCAGCTGTGCAGCTGCAAGGGCACTAGACAGATAAGTCGTAAAACATGTTGTTCCTTGAAAAGTAAAAAATGATGTAATGCATGTCTCAACTGAATAACTGTCTTTGTTTCTCGCTTCTGTAACGTGCTTCCCCCTGCACAGATCTCCCCCCGCCCCACGAAATGCTTAAAAGGTAACTCGACTCTTTGTTCGGGGCTTAGTCCTTTGGATGTTAATCCGACTGGGTGGGTGCACCTAAATAATTAAATAATTCCTCCTCAACCCCTCGGTCTCTCTGATTCCTTAATTATCCCACTGCCATTTCAAAGCGTAATTTGCGAGTTTCTTGGGCTAAGAATATAGCTCTAAAGGACTGATGATATCAATTACTCGGGAGTACAGAATATTACCATTCTCGATTCGGTTATCCCCTTCACACTCTAATTTCCACATGGATATTAATAGCACTATTTGAAGTAGAGGAAAAATGAATTTAGTGAGTAGCATTCCTTCAGAATTCTGTGGCAAGCCTAAAATCACATTTACAAAAACAGAGTTAACCGTTACCCTCTTAATTTATGTTAATACCTTCCTGTAATGGTCTGAATTCACATGCTTTGCAAAGTGATCAATTTACCAAAACAATTATGATTTTCCTGGCCGGGTGCAGTGACTCACGCCTATAATCAAAGCACTTTGGGAGGCCGAGGCAGATGGATCACAAGGTCAGGAGATCGAGACCATCCTGGCTAACACAGTGAAACTCTGTCTCTACTAAAAACACACACAAAAAATTAGACAAGCGTGGTGGCAGGCGCCTGTAGTCCCAGCTACTCAGGAGACTGAGGCAGGAGAATGGCGTGAACCTGGGAGGCGGAGTTTGCAGTGAGCCAAGATCGCACCACTGCACTCTGGCCTGGGCGACAGAGCAAAACTGTGTCTCAAAAAAAAAAAAAAAAGAAAATTATGATTTTCCTGCATTCATATGAAATAATTTAACACAGTTTTATATGTGTGTGTGCGTGCACATGTGCATATATGTATACACACACACTAAGCAACAAACTAGAATTTTTTTTTTTTTTTGAGACGGGAGTCTCCCTCTGTCACCTAGGTTGGAGTGCAGTTGCATGATCTCTGCTCACTGCAAACTCTGCCTCCTGGCTTCAAGTGGTTCTCCTGCCTCAGCCTCTTGAGTACCTGGGATTACAGGCATGTGCCCCCACACCTGGCTAATTTTTTTGTTTGTTTGTTTTCTGTTGAGACAGAGTATCACTTTTGTTGCCCAGGCTGGAGTGCAATGGCGCAATCTGTGCTCACTGCAACCTCCACTTTCTTTCAAATGATTTTCCTGCCTCAGCCTCCCAAGCAGCTTGGATTACAGGTTCCCACCACCACGCCCAGCTAATTTTTTTGTATTTTTAGTAGAGACAGGGTTTTACCATGCTAGCCAGACTGGTCTCAAACTCCTGACCTCAGGTGATCTGCCCGCCTCAGCCTCCCAAAGTGCTGGGATTACAGGTGTGAGCCACTGCGCCTGGCCTTGCTCATTTCTTAATTTGATTGTTAGGTTTTTGTTGTTGACTATTTTTTTTAATTGAAGTATAATATACATAGAGAAGCCACCAATCCCCAGTGGGCAGCTTGGTAAATTATTGTAGAGTGAATATATCTGGACACCAGCCCTCAGATCAAGAAATAGAATATTACCTCCCCCAGAGCACTAAGATAATTGCTATCCTGACTTCTCACCAGATGTTTCTTTTGCTTGTTTTAGAGCTTCACAGAAACAGAATTGTGCAGTCCGCGTTCATTTGTGTCTGGCTTCTTCTGCTCAGCATTATGTTGCTGAGATTCACCAACTGTGCATGGCAGCTGGTCATCCATTTTCAGTGCTGTAAGAATTTTACTCTATAAATATACTGAGAGGTACTTATCCATTCTCCTGTTGGAAGCTGGGGCTACTGTGAATTGTGCTGATAAAACACTCTAGTGCACATCATTTGGTGAACACATGTACAGTGCACAGTT
>NW_020261748.1:0-2093 GCF_003255815.1 Theropithecus gelada
TTGTGTTCTGTGAAATCATCTCACAGAGTTACAGCTTTCCCCTCAAGCAGCCTTTCGCTAAGACAGTTCTTGTGGAATTTGCAAAGTGATATTTGGAAGCCCATAGAGGGCTATGGTGAAAAAGGAAATATCTTCCCATGAAATCTCTAAAGAAGCTTTCTGAGAAACTGCTTAGTGTGCTGTTAATTCATCTCACAGATTTACATCTGTATTTCGTGGATCTCTTTGCTAGCCTTATTTCTGTGGAATCTGAGAACAGATATTTCGGGTCCCTTTGAAGACTATAGGGCCAAAGGAAATATCCTCCGATAACAAAGAGAAAGAAGCTTTCTGAGAAACTTCTTTGTGTTCTGTGAAATCATGTCAAGGAGTTAGAGCTTTCCGCTTAAGAAGCCTTTCGCTAAGACAGTTCTTGTGGAATTGGCAAAGTGATATTTGGAAGCCCATAGAGGGCAATGGTGAAAAAGGAAATATCCTCCGATGAAATCTCTAAAGAAGCTTTCTGAGAAACTGCTTAGTGTTCTGTTAATTCATCTCACAGAGTTCCATCTGTATTTCGTGGATCTCTTTGCTAGCCTTATTTCTGTGGTATCTGAGAACAGATATTTCGGATCCCTTTAAAGACTATAGTGCCAAAGGAAATATCCTCCGATAACAAAGACAAAGAAGCTTTCTGAGAAACTTCTTTGTGTTCTGTGAAATCATGTCACAGAGTTACAGCTTTCCCCTCAAGAAGCCATTCGCTAAGACAGTTCTTGTGGAATTGGCAAAGTGATATTTGGAAGCCCATAGAGGGCTATGGTGAAAAAGGAAATATCCTCCGATGAAATCTCTAAAGCTTTCTGAGGAACTGCTTAGTGTTCTGTTAATTCATCTCACAGATTTACATCTGTATTTCGTGGATCTCTTTGCTAGCCTTATTTCTGTGGAATATGAGAGAAGATATTTCTTATCCCTTTGAAGAATATAGGGCCAAAGGAAATATCCTCCAATAACAAAAAGACAGAAGCTTTCTGAGAAACTTCTTTGTGTTCTGTGAAATCATCTCACAGAGATACAGCTTTCCCCTCAAGAAGCCTTTCGCTCAGACAGTTCTTGAGGAATTGGCAAAGTGATATTTGGAGCCCATAGAGGGCTATGGTGAAAAAGGAAATATACTCCAATGAAATCTCTAAAGCTTTCTGAGAAACTGCTTAGTGTTCTCTTAATTCATCTCACAGAGTTACATCTGTATTTCGTGGATCTCTTTGCCAGCCTTATTTCTGTGAAATCTGAGAACAGATATTTCGGATCCCTTTGAAGTCTATAGGGCCAAAGGAAATATCCTCCGATAACGAAGAGAAATAAGCTTTCTGAGAAACTTCTTTGTGTTCTGTGAAATCATGTCACAGAGTTACAGTTTTCCGCTAAAGAAGCCTTTCGCTAAGACAGTTCTTGTGGAATTGGCAAAGTGATATTTGGAAGCCCATAGAGGGCTTTGCTGAAAAAGGTAATATCCTCCTATGAAATCTCTAAAGAAGCTTTGTGAGAAACTGCTTAGTGTTCTGTTAATTCATCTCCCAGAGTTACATCTGTATTTCGTGGATCTCTTTGCTAGCCTTATTTCTCTGGAATCTGAGAACAGATATTTCGGATCCCTTTGAAGACTAGAGGGTCAAAGGAAATATCCTCCGATAACAAAGAGAAAGAATCTCTCTGAGAAACTTCTTTGTGTTCTGTGAAATCATGTCACAGAGTTACAGCTTTCCGCTAAAGAAGCCTTTCGCTAAGACAGTTCTTGTGGAATTGGCAAAGTGGTATTTGGAAGCCCATAGAGGGGTATGGTGAAAAAGGAAATATCCTCAGATGAAATCTGGAAAGAAGCTTTCTGAGAAACTGCTTAGTGTTCTGTTAATTCATCTCACAGAGGTACATCTGTATTTCGTGGATCTCTTTGCTAGCCTTATTTCTGTGGAATGTGAGAGCAGATATTTCGGATCCCTTTGAAGACTATAGGGCCAAAGGAAATATCCTCCGATAACAAAGAGACAGAACCTTTCTGAGAAACTTGTTTGTGTTCTGTGAAATCATCTCACAGAGTTACAGCTTTCCCC
>NW_020261748.1:2137-3295 GCF_003255815.1 Theropithecus gelada
CCTTTGAAGACTATAGGGCCAAAGGAAATATACTCCGATAACAAAGAGACAGAAGCTTTCTGAGAAACTTCTTTGTGTTCTGTGAAATCATCTCACAGAGTTACAGCTTTCTGCTAAAGAAGCCTTTCGCTAAGACAGTTCTTGTGGAATTGGCAAAGTCGTATTTGGAAGCCCATAGAGGGCTATGGTGAGAAACGAAATATCCTCAGATGAAATCTGGAAAGAAGCTTTCTGAGAAACTGCTCTGTGATGTGTGTCTTCCACTCACAGCGTTACATCCGTACTTCGTGGATCTCTTTGCTAGCCTTATTTCTGTGGAATCTGAGAACAGATATTTCGGATCCCTTTGAAGACTATAGGGCCAAAGGAAATATCCAATGATAACAAAGAGACAGAACCTTTCTGAGAAACTTGTTTGTGTTCTGTGAAATCATCTCACAGAGTTACAGCTTTCCCCACAAGAAGCCTTTCGCTAAGACAGTTCTTGTGGAATTGGCAAAGTGATATTTGGAAGCCCATAGAGGGCTATGGTGAAAAGGGAAATATCCTCCGATGAAATCTCTAAAGAAGCTTTTAGAGAAACTGCTTAGTGTTCTGTTAATTCATCTCACAGAGTTACATCTGTATTTCGTGGATCTCTTTGCTAGCCTTATTTCTGTGGAATCTGAGAACAGATATTTCGGATCCCTTTGAAGACTATAGGGCCAAAGGAAATATCCTCTGAAAACAAAGAGAAAGAAGCTTTCTGAGAAACTTCTTTGTGTTCTGTGAAATAATCTCACAGAGTTACAGCTTTCCGCTAAAGAAGCCTTTCGCTAACACAGTTCTTGTGGAATTGGCAAAGTGATATTTGGAAGCCCATAGAGGGCTATTGTGAGAAAGGAAATATCCTCAGATGAAATCTGCAAAGAAGCTTTCTGAGAAACTGCTTAGTGTTCTGTTAATTCATCTCACAGAGTTCCATCTGTATTTCGTGGATCTCTTTGCTAGCCTTATTTCTGTGGAATCTGAGAACAGATATTTCGGATCCCTTTGAAGACTATAGGGCCAAACAAAATATCCTCCGATAACAAAGAGAAAGAAGCTTTCTGAGAAAATTCTTTGTGTTCTCTGAAATCATGTCACAGAGTTACAGCTTTCCCCTCAAGAAGCCTTTCG
>NW_020261749.1:0-9134 GCF_003255815.1 Theropithecus gelada
ATTAAGAAAATGTGGCACATATACACCATGGAATACTATGCAGCCATTGAAAAGGATGAGTTTGTGTCCTTTGTAGGGACATGGATGCAGCTGGAAACCATCATTCTTAGCAAACTATCACAAGAACAGAAAACCAAACACCGCATGTTCTCACTCATAGGTGGGAACTGAACAATGAGATCACTTGGACTCAGGAAGGGGAACATCACACACTGGGGCCTATCATGGGGAGGGGGGAGGGAGGAGGGATTGCATTGGGAGTTATACCTGATGTAAATGACGAGTTGATGGGTGCTGACGTGTTGATTGGTGCAGCACAGAAACATGGCACAAGTATACATATGTAACAAACCTGCACGTTATGCACATGTACCCTGGAACTTAAAGTATAATAATAAAAAATAACTAAAAAAAAAAAAGAAATACTCAGTGAGCATGTATGTGCCAGGTACACATTTAAGTACTTGGGATACATTGAATAACCTAAAGTTGGAGAAATTATACTCTTACAGAGATTACATTCTGGCAAGTGTAAGTGCAACAAACTTATTAACTAAGTAAATTGCACAGTATATTAAAAGATGACACATGTTATGGAGAAGAGAGTATGGTAATAAGGATCAAATTAAGAAATATTATTTTTATTGAAAATGTGGTCTCCTATTTTATAAATCACCTGGTTGCATTTTTTTGCCCAGTTTCCATGGGTCATTTGTTTTTCTTAGAATATATTATGATTTATTTTGTTCATTTTAGTCATCCAATTTTGTAGCCATGTCTTATTTTTCCCTGCTTTGTGTACGGTAATTTTTGCAATTAGGAGATGGCATATTATAATTTAATCAAACTTATCAAAATTTCCTTATTTTCCCCTACTTTGTATAGAGAAATTTTTGCAAGTAGGAGATGGCATATTATAATTTAATCAAACTTATCAAAATTTCCTTTAGTAAGTACCTGTGCATTCTGTGGCTTTGTAATCTTCCTCATTTACAGGGTTCAAAATATAAATACTATCTTCCATGGTATTTTAAAGATTTTATACATGTTACTTTCCACGTTTAGGTATTAAATCTTTTGTTCCACTTGGAATTTATTTTGTGTGTAAAGTGTTGTAAAAAGTTTGTTTTTAGACATACAGATAGCCAGTTAACATGGTACTATTTATTAAACAAAATTTTTTTTTCGTTAGTCATCTGAAATCTCATTTCTATTATGATTCATTTCCTATGTGTAAATCTGTGTCTAGGTCACTCATCAGTTCATTAGCATATTTAATCTCCCCTTTTCCATCTCAGGACCCAATACAGACTATTCTACAAAGTTCCTAGGGTGATCCTGTTAAACTATAAGACAAATCAGATTGCTCCTCTGCTATCAACATATGAATGGCTTTCCATAATATTCAGTGTAAAAGCCAAATTGCATTCTAGAACCTGCAGGGCTCTAAGGTCTCTTCCTCTCCCTCAGCCCCATTACCTCTTTGAAATCACCTCCTGCTATTCTCTGCCTTGCTCACTCAGCTCCAGCCATGCTGCCATCCTCCCTGCTTCTCAAAGATGTCAGGCCTCCTTTTGCCTTGGGGCCACAGTACTCCGCTGTCTCTCCACCTGGAATATTCCTTTCCCAGACAGCTACAGGGTCAGCTCTCCCATTGCCTTCAGGTCTTTACTCAAAAGCCAAGTTCTCAGTGAGCCCTTCCCTGGTACTTTATCTATCTAATTTCACCCTCCTCCCTGGAATTTCATATTCTATTTCATTGCTTTATTTTTTCCTTCTTAGCACTTTTCACTATGAAGATACTTTATATCTACTTATGTATTTTGGCTACTCTCTGTCTCCCACACCAAATTGGGATAAAGATAAAGGAACTAAACTTAAAAGTGAATGGGGGTCAAAGCAAGTCAAAAGGGGCAGTTTTCCTGGGGTCCAGCCCCAGTTACAAGCACAAGTGCTTCCAGGGGACAACTGTGCATTTTATTAGAGTGAAGCAGAGCAGCTGGGGGTGTGGCCAGTTGGAGAGGGCATTCTTAGTCTAAACTGGACTGAGCCCTACCTCAGACCCAGCTACTTGTATCTCTGTTGGAATGTGGGTCTTAATCCTCATTTTTTTTTGTTTTGTTTCATTTTCAAGAGAGGCCAGAAACATGGATTTTCATTGTGTGTAACCTCCCAGATTAGGTGCTTTAGAGTACCTAATTTAAAATAGATAACAATGAAAAAATAAAGATAAAACCAAACTCGGCAGCTGACTGAAATTGACCTCTGGGCAGCCTGCTGGTGTTTGGGGGACGCATAAAAGAAAATTAATTCCTGTTATACGGAGTGAGCTTGCCTTGTATTTCTTGAGGCAGTCAGCCTCAGGTCACGCTGGATAGAGAGAATAAACTGGATTTACCACTTTCTTTCAATTTTTTTTTTTTTTTTTTTTTTTTTTTTTTTTTTGAGACAGAGTCTCGCTCTGTCGCCCAGGCTGGAGTGCAGTGGCCGCATCTCAGCTCACTGCAAGCTCCACCTCCCGGGTTTATGCCATTCTCCTGCCTCAGCCTCCTGAGTAGCTGGGACTACAGGTGCCTGCCACCTTGCCTAGCTAGTTTTTTGTATTTTTTTTTAGTAGAGATGGGGTTTCACCGTGTTAGCCAGGATGGTCTCGATCTCCTGACCTCGTGATCTCAGAGTACTGAGATTACAGGCTTGAGCCACCGCGCCCAGCCTTCTTTCAATTCTTGAAAGCTCCTTGCCTCCCCCAGTGTGCATGGAGTTAGGGAAGCCTGGACAGCAGGGAGTTGCTGCTCCCTCTCCCCACTAAACTCAGCCCCTCCACTATACAGCTGAAGGACTTAGTTATACAAAGTCACATCTCCCAGCTCAACTTCTCCATGGCATCTTCCTTACCTGGAAACAAAGAGCTGCTCAGACTTCTATCACAGCTCTCCATAAGTTGGGGCTGGGCAAAATTGGCTGGAAGGTACCTGTGAGGAGTCCACAGACACCAGCCTTGTAGAAGCCTAGCCAGAATTGGGGCTACTTGGGGAAGTAGGCCACCTTTTGTGGAGCACTGAATGGAGTCACCTGTAGTTTCAGGTAGCTGCCAAAGAAGCATGGATAGTCAAGTACTCCCCTTGTGCTGGAGAAAAACATTAGGCTCAATTATCTGATGCCCCTCCTCTCTAGGAAGACAAGGAACATTCCAACAGGAGGAACAAGCATGATAGGACTGCCGTAACTGAGTTCAGTAAGGTTTAATTTTTCTGGATCAAATTCTTTCCAAATGCAAGATGGAACATCTCTTCAGTTCTGAGAGTCTCACTAATCCATGATCTACAAGTGTTGTTTATTCAGCAGAGGGCAAATGTGAGGAGGCAGCCCATAGCCCAGCACTTGTGGAGAATCATGTTAGTGTGTTTAGGCTGTGGGTTGGGGTTCTACTAGGCAGGTGCGTCATGAACTCCAGGGAAGAAGGAAAGCCTTATAGGTGTAAACTTCGTTGCTGCTTAACTCTATGGAGTCATCCTTGTCCACATGTCTTTCCAGGGAACTTCTCATGCATATGGCTTCCTTGACAGTTGCCACTTCCTTTGTGCGTAGAACTAAGGGAACAATGTGCATACTGCCAGAAATCCAATCTTTCCCTGGGTCTTCTCATCTCTAATGGGCCCCATTGTCCACACCTCTTCTTCTGTATTCTCACTCCCTTTGTCAGTCTTTGTTCTTTGAATTCCTTCTTTCTTAGTATTCTTCCCCTTATACCACCCTGACTCCTGCCTCTCATAGACCCTCCATTTGTGTATCGTTTAGTCTCTCCCTATAGTCCTTTCAACTTGATCTTTCACTCCTTACTCTTGACCTCTTCTAAGCTTCTTTGAGTAGAGAGCTTCCTACTCGATTCCATTTATTCTGTCTATTTTCCTCCAAGCCCCAAGATCTCACTCTTCCTCTGTTATTCTTCACTCCCTTCCCGGTTGGATGTTTCCTCCACATAGGTCATCTCCTCCCTCAGGTAACCTCTACCTTTTGGCCCTTCACCACCTCTTCCTAAGAAGTCACCTCATCCTCTCCTTCTCCCCACAGCCAATCTTGACTTACTTTCCTTCTCCCCTCCACACCAGACCAGTTAAGTCTCTTGCAGTTTTTAGATGGCTGATTGTGATTCTAGCTGAACTTTGTTCACAATCGGAATTGACAGCTATTCCTTCCTTTCATGCCCCATCCACCAAACACACCCAATCTTCAACAAGACAAAGTGCTTACGCATGTCATATACATTTGTATTTTTCAGTATAAAACGACTGCTATGCAGGCAAAGATTGTGTTATCAGGACCCTTGAGCTTTCAACACCCTGAAAAGTTATACTTTTTTTGTGTGCCTGCATATTACACATTTGCCTCCACAAGCATAGCAAATTTTACCCTAACAAGACGTTTTCACCAAATCGTAGACATAGATATGGAAGTCATCATCAAACTTGATGAAATACATGGGTTTGGCTTTAACTTGGTGGATGACCTTGCCTGACCTTTTGGAGCCATCTTCTTTGGTATATTCCACATGTTTATCTATTAGGCTATCTATAAATCCTTCTGGCTCCTTCTTCACTGCATGAGACACACTTGATTCTGGCGTGATGCGGAAGTCACCTGCCTTATAATCATCGAGTAGCTAGCACATGTACAAGACAGGATCTTTCTCACAAGTAATATAAAACCAGGCTTTCATGATAGGTGCTTGGGCTAAGACCATCCCCCTCCATTTATCCATAGACCCATGCTCTCCCTCAAACATGTGTTTCACTGCTTTGCCAATTATGGTATTTGTGAGGCAGAAATCTCTGACTTGTGAGAATGGCACCTTATGAGGAAGGATTTTAAGCTTTAAAATTCTTTCATCTCTGTGAAGTTCTAGTCCATAAACACAGTCAATTCCATAATATTTCACCAGATAAAGAAAGGGATATATAGGCACCTGATCCAGAACTGTTCCTTTCCACTGGGCAATGGGCTCATCTCCCTCCTTCTATCCATGAGAAATTCTGCAGCCTACCATGTGTCTGCAGGACTGAGAAGAAGGCCTTCCTCTTGGCTTCTTTGGAGATGTCTTTTTCTTCCTCATGTTTGTAGTTCCAATGTGGTGACCTGTGGCTTCCCTGGTTAGCAGCTTTGCAGCTGCCTTTTTGTGAAGGAGTGTCTTCATATTTGGAGGGCAAGGAGAGAGAACAGGGAGAAACATTAAATGTATGAGTTTTTTTCTTGTATCATGAAGTCCCTGTGCACCAGGTACATTGCCACCCACGTTATTCATGTGTGTTCAGTAGCAATGTTAGATATCAAGATACTCGTGGATGCCTGCCTGCAATGGCTTCCTTCCAGGCTTGTTTAGCTGCACAAGAGAGCTAGAGAACAGGTAGGTGTGGTGGTCTTGGTAGTTGAGAGCACAGTAAAAGGAAATGGGCTACTTTGCATATTCCCTGATCCTCTGTCACCATCCTTTCGCCTCTCCCAACATTCTCCATTTTTTAGTTCCCACCTCATTTTTCCATTTCTGTACATGCAGTCTCCATGTCTCCTCCCCATGGCTCTGTGGTATTCATCCTTTGTACGTTCCCATCACTAAGCCTCCCGCCTGGTGCTCACCTCTCTTTCCTGTCTCTTCCTGGTAAACTCCATTTTCCTTCTGGGCTCCAACGAGAAACCTAGTTCCTTTTCTGGCCACCTTTGTATACCATCCTGGTGCTCTTCAGGTCCTCATGCCCCCAGCCCTCAAATCACCCTTCTCAGTCTTCTGCATTTCTCAGGCTGGCACCCACCCCAATTTTCACATCTGGCCCCCACCAACCCCAATCCTCTGGTTCCGCAGCCCAGGGCCCACCTCCCGCACTGCCGGGGATCACTGACCTCCCGCGCCCAAATCGGACCCCTCACTGCTGCCTGTGGCGAAGGAGGATCAGCAGGCAACTAACAGAGTGAGCGCTTGCAAAAGCTGGGAGGGTAGGATCTGTAGGCGTGGAACATGTCTAGAAGGACTGTGAGGCAGGCGAAAGGGAAGGCAGCAGCTTCCCCAGCACTAGGCTTGTTAGTCCTCTGCCTTCCTGTCAGTGGCGGCCCTTCTGCTACACTGGACTTCCAGGAGCCGCTGTTGCTACGGCAATCTCCTTGCTTTTTTCCTAGCTTCCTGGTAGGACGCAGGTCTCTCCTTCCTGCCAAACGGCGCGCAGCGCCCCCACCCGAGTGAATCCTGCACCACCGCCCTGGGCCCTAGAGATGCTCCTGGGCTCCTGCCCCCCACGCCCAACCGCGCCTTCTCCCAAATCCACAGCTACCCGGCCCAAAACCCACTCTCCCTCTCCTCCTAGGTTCAACGCCTTCATTTTACGTCCCCCAACACGCCGTCCCAGACTCCTCACCCCTACCTCCACCTTCAATCCCTCAGCGGCCTTGCCTCATCTGCTTTCCATCTTTCAAGATTTTCTTTTCCCAGTGCCCTTACAGAGTTATTCTTTATATTCAAAAATCTGCCTTTCTTGTCATTGGAGAGGATTTTTGGTAGAACAAGAGAAATGCGCTAGTGCTTAGTGCTCAGTCTGCTATTTGACCTAATCTTTGTAATTTTTCCTGACTGGTCATTCCTGAACTTCTTGAGAAGATTTTTTTGTTTCTTTTTCTTATTTTTTTCATTTCCGTGATTGCAGAAGAATTGCATGCACTGTGTAAAATTCAGAAAATAGACTTGAAGAAGAAAATAATCAACTGCAAGCCCCGTTTCCATTCGCCTGGGCTCCAAGCAAAATAATAGCACTTATTATCTCTCCTTTGCCTTTCCTCTAAGCTGTTAACAAGCTTGCATTATTTTTGCAAATTTAGTTATTAAAAATTCCTTGTAAAACAACTTTTAGATGATATTTTGAAAATTACAGAGTGTAGTATGTAGCAATATTAGAAGTACCAAATACTCTTCATTTGGAATTAACGTTGCTCATTTTTACTTGGGCTTTTAAAAGTAAGAATAAAATATTAACAATAAAATGTAATTCTCTTATCCTCTGTTCCCTCTCACCTCTCTAATGCTAACCCAATCTTTCTTTTTTTTTTTTCATGCAGAAGCTTTTTTAAAAATTTATTTATTTTTTTTAATTATACTTTAAGTTCTAGGGTACATGTGCATAACGTGCAGGTTTGTTACATATGTATACTTGTGCCATGTTTCTGTGCTGCACCCATCAACTCGTCAGCACCCATCAACTCGTCATTTACATCAGGTATAACTCCCAGTGCAATCCCTCCCCCCTCCCCCATCCCCGTGATAGGCCCCGGTGTGTGATGTTCCCCTTCCTGAGTCCAAGTGATCTCATTGTTCAGTTCCCACCTATGAGTGAGAACATGCGGTGTTTGGTTTTCTGTTCTTGTGATAGTTTGCTGAGAATGATGGTTTCCAGCTGCATCCATGTCCCTACAAAGGACACAAACTCATCCTTTTTGATGTCTGCATAGTATTCCATGGTGTATATGTGCCACATTTTCTTAATCCAGTCTGTCACTGATGGACATTTGGGTTGATTCCAAGTCTTTGCTATTGTGAATAGTGCCGTAATAAACATACGTGTGCATGTGTCTTTATAGCAGCATGATTTATAATCCCCTGGGTATATACCCAGTAATGGGATGGCTGGGTCATATGGTACATCTAGTTCTAGATCCTTGAGGAATCGCCATACTGTTTTCCATAATGGTTGAACTAGTTTACAATCCCACCAACAGTGTAAAAGTGTTCCTATTTCTCCACATCCTCTCCAGCACCTGTTGTCTCCTGACTTTTGAATGATCACCATTCTAACTGGTGTGAGATGGTATCTCATTGTGGTTTTGATTTGCATTTCTCTGATGGCCAGTGATGATGAGCATTTTTTTATGTGTCTGTTGGCTGTATGAATGTCCTCTTTTGAGGAATGTCTATTCATATCCTTTGCCCACTTTTGGATGGGGTTGTTTGTTTTTTTCTTGTAAATTTG
Source organism: Theropithecus gelada (assembly GCF_003255815.1). Classification (NCBI taxonomy): domain Eukaryota; kingdom Metazoa; phylum Chordata; class Mammalia; order Primates; family Cercopithecidae; genus Theropithecus; species Theropithecus gelada. Next base: position 8,004 of record NW_020261749.1, read on the forward strand.
TTTGAGTTCTTTGTAGGTTCTGGATATTAGCCCTTTGTCAGATGAGTGGATTGCACAAATTTTCTCCCATTGTGTAGGTTGCCTGTTCACTCTGATGGTAGTTTCTTTTGCAGTGCAGAAGCTCTTTAGTTTAATGAGATCCCATTTGTCAATTATGGCTTTTGTTGCCATTGTTTTTGGTGTTTTAGACATGAAGTCCTTGCCCATGCCTATGTCCTGAATGATATTACCTAGGTTTTCCTCTAGGGTTTTTATGGTATTAGGTCTAACATTTATGTCTCTAATCCATCTTGAATTAATTTTTGTATAAGGAGTAAGGAAAGGATCCAGTTTCAGCTTTCTACTTATGGCTAGCCAATTTTCCCAGCACCATTTATTAAATAGGGAATCCTTTCCCCATTTCTTGTTTTTCTCAGGTTTAACAAAGCTCAGATGGCTGTAGATGTGTGGTATTATTTCTGAGGACTCTGTTCTGTTCCATTGGTCTATATCTCTGTTTTGGTACCAGTACCATGCTGTTTTGGTTACTGTAGCCTTGGAGTATAGTTTGAATTCAGGTAGCATGATGCCTCCAGCTTTGTTCTTTTGACTTAGGATTTTCTTGGAGATGCGGGCTCTTTTTTGGTTCCATATGAACTTTAAAGCAGTTTTTTCCAATTCTGCGAAGAAACTCATTGGTAGCTTGATGGGGATGGCATTGAATCTATAAATTACCTTGGACAGTATGGTCATTTTCACGATATCGATTCTTCGAATCCATGAGCATGGTATGTTCTTCCATTTGTTTATGTTCTCTTTTATTTCACTGAGCAGTGGTTTGTAGTTCTCCTTGAAGAGGTCCTTTACATCCCTTGTAAGTTGGATTCCTAGGTATTTTATTCTCTTTGAAGCAATTGTGAATGGAAGTTCACTCATGATTTGGCTCTCTGTTTTTCTGTTACTGGTGTATAAGAATACTTGTGATTTTTGCACATTAATTTTGTGTCCTGAGACTTTGCTGAAGTTTCTTATCAGCTTAAGGAGATTTTAGGCTGAGACAATGGGGTTTTCTAAATATACAATGATGTCATCTGCAAACAGGGACAGTTTGACTTCTTCTTTTCCTAACTGAATACCCTTGATTTCTTTCTC
>NW_020261750.1:0-3294 GCF_003255815.1 Theropithecus gelada
TACTATGTTCTGCCACAGTGCAACAGTTGGAAATTTTCTCCTATTTTGAGGGTTGAGTTGGTGGGTGGGTGCGGGGTGCTTCATGGTCACCCAGTATTACAGAGATCTAAACTGTGTTCATCCGGTATTGCAGAGCTGTAAAACGTTTAATGTTATTGGTTATTTCTGATTTCAGTTAATTAAAAGTTAATACATAAACCCAAAATAGAAATACACACCAATTTTCTTTTTAATTATTATCTGCGAATGTCATTTTAAATTTGGCATTTTACATTAGTATAGCCCTTATATACTAGAGTTATATTTCAGAAGCTCCATGAAAATAAATTTTGTAACTACCCTGAGAACAAATATATTTGAATGTAACTGGTACTTCTTCACGTTATTCTCTCTCTGTTTTATCCAAACCTCAGTAGAACACTAAGCAGTTAAGAAGCTGAGTTTGTCAGTTTATTTTCTTACCAAAATTGAAAAAAAAAAAAGAAAGAAAGAAAAAAGGTGAGTTTGTGGAATATATTGGGAACTGAATGTTTAGAATCACAATTTCAAAAGATTTTATTTAAATAAATGATTTTTTTTCTTTTCTCCTTCCTTCCATCTCTCTTCTCTCCAGGCCCGTTCCTGAAAATTCTAAAATACTCATATAGAAATATGAAAGAGAATCTTCCCAGAGGAGTAAAAACCTTTGAAAGCTTCTAAATAAAGAAACAAACCCTTTGGGCTGAAAACAAGAATATGTAAAAAAAAAATGTCTCATATACATGACCCCATGAAAGCTTCTATTTGGAAAAAAAAAAAAACAGCAGAGTTTGAAAGCTGCAAAAGACAATGTTGTGCCCTAAGGATCAGGAACATTATTCCATAGATATAACACTGCAATCTAATGACGTTTCATTGGCTAAGGGCCTTGTCAATTGATAGTCAGCAGGACAATTTGGTGTTCACTGGCATACCCTTGGATGGGAATATAAAAAGAAACCACTAAGAAATCATAAACCTATGGAATCATTAAATCAGAATACACTTAAATTTATTTTCTGCTAGGTGAATAGTCTTAGGTTAACATAGTTAAAATTCCAACATTACATTCTTTTGTTTAATTTTAATTGTTATTATTACATATTTTATCTGTGTCCTGTCTTTATTTGTGTCCATTTATCTTTTATATTCCATCTACAGCATGAATAATTTGTACTTTTTAAGCCACTTTTTCACTTTGCTCCTTTATTTTGGTTAAAATATTATTTCTTTAGTATTGCCATAATTTCCCCTAACCCTTCTAATATCTTGCCATGTAAGTTTCATATGGTCATTTTCTTTTTGTTATTATTATTATTATTATTATACTTTAAGTTCTAGGGTACATGTGCATAACGTGCACGTTTGTTACATATGTATAATTGTGCCATGTTGGTGTGCTGCACCCATCAACTTGTCAGCACCCATCAACTCGTCATTTACATCAGGTATCACTCCCAATGCAGTCCCTCCCTCCTCCCCCCTCCCCATGATAGACCCCGGTGTGTGATGTTCCCTTTCCCGAGTCCAAGTGATCTCATTGTTCAGTTACCACCTATGAGTGAGAACATGCGGTGTTTGGTTTTCTGTTCTTGCGATAGTTTGCTGAGAATGATGGTTTCCAGCTGCATCCATGTCCCTACAAAGGACACAAACTCATCCTTTTTGATGGCTGCATAGTATTCCATGGTGTATATGTGCCACATTTTCTTAATCCAGTCTGTCACTGATGGACATTTGGGTTGATTCCAAGTCTTTGCTATTGTGAATAGTGCCGCAATAAACATACGTGTGCATGTGTCTTTATAGCAGCATGATTTATAATCCTTTGGGTATATACCCAGTAATGGGATGGCTGGGTCATATGGTACTTCTAGTTCTAGATCCTTGAGGAATCGCCATACTGTTTTCCATAATGGTTGAACTAGTTTACAATCCCACCAACAGTGTAAAAGTGTTCCTATTTCTCCACATCCTCTTCAGCACCTGTTGTTTCCTGACTTTTTAATGATTGCCATTCTAACTGGTGTGAGATGGTATCTCATTGTGGTTTTGATTTGCATTTCTCTGATGACCAGTGATGATGAGCTCATTTTCTACAACTCATACACATGTTTAGAAGACTTTACTTGGCTGATTTAAATTCCAGGACCAAGCTAGGTCTCCTAAATGAACAAGTTTTACCACTTACTGCTTTATAATATACATGATTGTAAATATAGGGCATAATTGTCTTATGATTGGCCTAAAACAATACTAACTTTCAATTAAAACATTTTAAAAGCTGTTGGAAACATTTTAATAGAAAAATTGTTTCTTAAACTATGCATTTTCACAGCACTGAAAATTGTGTTACTCCAGTTTTTGTATTATTTAGGACCCTAGCTACAAAAACAGAGAATTTATTGCTTTCTTTCCCTGAATTTATTTTAAGAAAAAATATTTCTCTTAATATTTAATTTCCTTTCATATGAATTACCAATAAAGAGGCAAATAAAGACCTATATAAAAATTATCATGTAATATAACCAGCATGTTTTAGATAGACTACTCATTTTAGCATTTTTCAACCGTAAGAGAATTATCTAGAAGTGTGTTTTACAGTGCATATGTAATTATTCGAGATATTGATAGACTTTAGAGGATGCCATTAACTATAAGGCAGAATGCAATGATTTCCAGTCATGACTCATTTCTAAAAACTTTACCAATTTGATTTAATAAACAGTGGGTGGAATACTCTGTAAGCGTTAGTTTGAAAAATCAATGATAAAAATAGCCACTTAAAATGAATTTAAAAGGCGGTAGAATAAAAAAAAAAAAACCCACAAACCCTCCTTCTTCCCAACTAAACACCAACTCAACAGTAGCACATGAACTAATGCTTTCTTTGAGAATTTCAAAGCCAGTTGAGAGTGCACACCAAATAAAGGTGAAACCAGCCCCATTGACACTGCTAGATAAATTCCTGGCACTAATCATAATTCTTCCTCAAGACACAGCATGATGTGATTGAGAGATCTCTGAGCTCTTGTCTTTTCCCTGGGGAGGAAAAGACAATACTAGACCATACATTCAATGTTCTGACTTTTGTCTGAGTGGGGCTCTGGCTGAGTAGCTGGTTTCTATGTTGCCTGATTCTAAGTGATGAAAGGAAAGTGTGCCAAGTAGGCAGCTGCTGTGAACAAAGATGACAACTTGATCTAACACGTAATCATTCACCACAGTCCCTTCCCCTTGCTGAGAGTAGCACAATTTAGAGAGGACTCCAGATTC
>NW_020261751.1:0-3293 GCF_003255815.1 Theropithecus gelada
GAGACGGAGTTTTGCTCTTGTTGCCCAGGCTGGAGTGCAATGGCACGATCTCGGCTCACCACAACCTCTGCCTCCTGGGTTCAAGCGATTCTCCTGCCTCAGCCTCCAGAGTAGCTGGGATTACAGGCGTGTACCACCACACCTGGCTGATTTTGTATTTTTAGTAGAGACAGGGTTTCTCCATGTTGGTCAGGCTGGTCTCAACTCCCAACCTCAGGTGATCTGCCTGCCTCAGCCTCCCAAAGTGTTGGGATTACAGGTGTGAGCCACCATGCCCAGCCCCTCCCACTTTTAGACCATATAGGGTAATTTCTGGATGTTACCATGGCATTTGTAAACTGTCATGGTACTGGTAGGAGTGTCTTTCAGCATGCTAATGCATAATCATTTGTGTATAATGAGCAGTGAGGATGACTGGAGGTTGCTTTCGTCACCATGTTGGATTTGGCAGGTCTTGGCCAGCTTCATCATTGCATCCTATTGTATCAGCAGGGTCTTCATGACCTGTATCTTGCCCTGCTGACCTCCTGTCTCATCCTGTGACTAAGAATGCCTCACCTCCTAGGAATGCAACACAGCAGGTCTCATCTTTATTTTAGCCATCCCCTATTCAAGATGGAGTCGTTCTGGTTCGAACACCTCTGACAAGTCTGTGGGCCAAAGGCTGAGTGAGAACATTGTGTGACATGAGAGGAAAAGGACGTATCCTGGGAAGGCCTGGACTTCCAAGTTTCTGAGGGACAAAGATGCATGTTTTGTGTAGACCAGTTATGGATTCCACAACAAGACCATCTTGAAATAGTGACTGACCACGGGGATCACGTGGAGGGGCAAGGTGATCCAAACAAGTGTTCCCTGAGGCGTACAAGGGGAAGAGACTTCAGTCAGCTATCCAGAGGAGGTGTCTTTTCTCTCCAGGAACAACAGCAACCCCCAAAAGTGTTCTGTAAGAGAAGATACCGGCATTTGACATGGAACAACTAAAAGATAAAGGTGCCAGATTATAACTGGTCAAGTCAAGACATTTTCTTCCCTGCCTGGGGTTGGGTTCCCCAGAAGCAGACTGTGAGATGAGGATATTGTATAAGGGCTTCAGTGCTCCCAGGAGAAACCCACAGGGTGAGGGGGGAAGCCAGAAAGGAAAAGGGAAAAAGCTAAGAAGAATTGCAGTCTAGGGCGGAATTCCACAAAGGGGAGCTTGAGCCTGATCCTGCGTGGGTGCTCCAGAATGGAAGTTTGGCCTGAAGCAAGATTGGTCAGTCAATTCCCAGGCAGTTCTGGCCCTCTGTGCCTTCAGGCAACCTCCAAATGGAGAGTAAAGTCTTTCCAGGCTGGGCACGGTGGCTCACACCTGTAATCCCAGCACTTTGGGAGGCCGAGGCAGGCAGATCACCTGGGGTTAGGAGTTCAAGACCAGCCAACATGGGGAAACCCGTCTCTACTAAAAATACAAAAATTAGGCTGGACATGGTGGCTAACGCGTGTAATTCCAGCACTTTGGGAAGCTGAGGCAGGCGGATCATGAGGTGAGGAGATTGAAACCATCCTGGTCAACACGATGAAACCCCGTCTCTACCAAAAAAAATACAAAAAATTAGCCGAGTGTGGTGGCGGGTGCCTTAGTCCCAGCTACCGGGAGCCTGAGGCAGGAGAATGGCATGAACCCGGGAGGCGGAGCTTGCAGTGAGCCGAGATTGCGCCACTGCACTCCAACCTGGGCAACAGAACGAGACTCTGTCAAAAATAATAATAATAATAATACAAAAATTAGCCAGGCATGGTGGCAGGTGCCTGTAATCCCAGCTACTTAGGAGGCCGAGGCAGGAGAATCACTTGAACCTGGGAAGCGGAGGTTGCAGTGAGCCAAGATTATGCCACTGCACTCCAACCTGAGTGACAGAGCAAGACTCCGTCTCAAAAAAAAAAAAAAAGAGTAAAGTTTTCCCTTGGTATCTGCGGATTGGTTCCAGGATCCCCACAGATACTAAAACCCTCAGATGCTCAAGTCCCTTATATAAAAGGGCATAGTATTTACATATAACCTATGCACATCCCCCATACACTTTAAATCATCTGCAGATTACCTATGCTGTGACACCTAATACACTGTAAATGCTATGTAAAATTGATTGAGAGCTGTCTTAGATACTTTTAGGTTCATATTACAAAAGAGATTTCATCAAAAAGACCAAAGCCCGCGTCCTCATCAGACTCCTCAGATTCTCTTTTCTTTAGTTCTCAGCAGTGGTGGAGGGGGCAGGACTTCCTACAAGTGCAGTACCACCTCCTAGCGCAGGTCCTCCAGCCCCTGCATTGCAGATGAGGCTCCCGATGTTGACATTGGCCTGGGCCTTTGCCAACAAGCCAGGCCAAAAATGTTCCACGTTTACACCAGCTGCTTTCCTGAGCGCCTTGGTCTTATTCTCTGTGACGGTCACCTCATCATCATTGTGCAGCATGAGGTCCAGGTAGATGATGCAGCTGAGCTTGGAGACAGAAGCCATAATGCCACAAGTGTGGGGTGGGCCCTGCTGGCACATTGCTGGTCACCGGATAAAGTGAGGGCCTCACCCCAACACAGCCTAGCTTCCTCAGAAGGACTGAGCACCTTGGCCACAGCTGGAGAAAGGAGGTGTTTGTTTTGTTTTGTTTTGTGTTTTGTTTTGTTTTGTTTTTTGAGACAGAGTTTCACTCTTGTCGCCCAGGCTGGAGTGCAATGGCACGATCTCCACTCGTCACAACCTTCACCTCCCAGGTTCAAGCGATTCTCCTACTTCAGCCTCCCAAGTAGCTGAGATTACAGGCATGCACCACCATGCCAGCTAATCTTTTGTATTTTTAATAGAGACAGGGTTTCTCCGTGTTGGTCAGGCTGGTTTCGAATTCCCCACCTCAGGTGATCCACCCACCTCAGCCTCCCAAAGTGCTGGAATTACAGGCATGAGCCACCGCGCCGGGCCAGGAGGTGTATTTTTTAATTTGTATTTTTTATTGTTGTATTGTTGCTGTTGGCAGTATTTTTTATGTGTGGGTGGAGGCAGATCCTGAGGATGCAGAGGGCTGACTGTAGTTGGTATGGGACATTAGAAAGGAGAGTACCTGAGGCCAGGTGCGGTGGCTCAGGCCTGTAATCCCAACACTTTGGGAGGCCGAGGCGGGTGGATCATGAGGTCGGGGGATCGAGACCATCCTAGCTAACATGGTGAAACCCCGTCTCTTCTAAAAATACCCAAAAAAATCAGCCAGGTTTGGTGGTGGGCACCTGTAGTCCCAGCTATTCGGGAGGCTGAGGC
>NW_020261752.1:0-3293 GCF_003255815.1 Theropithecus gelada
TACTATGTTCTGCCACAGTGCAACAGTTGGAAATTTTCTCCTATTTTCAGGGTTGAGTTGGTGGGTGGGTGCGGGGTGCTTCATGGTCACCCAGTATTACAGAGATCTAAACTGTGTTCATCCGGTATTGCAGAGCTGTAAAACGTTTAATGTTATTGGTTATTTCTGATTTCAGTTAATTAAAAGTTAATACATAAACCCAAAATAGAAATACACACCAATTTTCTTTTTAATTATTATCTGCGAATGTCATTTTAAATTTGGCATTTTACATTAGTATAGCCCTTATATACTAGAGTTATATTTCAGAAGCTCCATGAAAATAAATTTTGTAACTACCCTGAGAACAAATATATTTGAATGTAACTGGTACTTCTTCACGTTATTCTCTCTCTGTTTTATCCAAACCTCAGTAGAACACTAAGCAGTTAAGAAGCTGAGTTTGTCAGTTTATTTTCTTACCAAAATTGAAAAAAAAAAAAGAAAGAAAGAAAAAAGGTGAGTTTGTGGAATATATTGGGAACTGAATGTTTAGAATCACAATTTCAAAAGATTTTATTTAAATAAATGATTTTTTTTCTTTTCTCCTTCCTTCCATCTCTCTTCTCTCCAGGCCCGTTCCTGAAAATTCTAAAATACTCATATAGAAATATGAAAGAGAATCTTCCCAGAGGAGTAAAAACCTTTGAAAGCTTCTAAATAAAGAAACAAACCCTTTGGGCTGAAAACAAGAATATGTAAAAAAAAAATGTCTCATATACATGACCCCATGAAAGCTTCTATTTGGAAAAAAAAAAAAACAGCAGAGTTTGAAAGCTGCAAAAGACAATGTTGTGCCCTAAGGATCAGGAACATTATTCCATAGATATAACACTGCAATCTAATGACGTTTCATTGGCTAAGGGCCTTGTCAATTGATAGTCAGCAGGACAATTTGGTGTTCACTGGCATACCCTTGGATGGGAATATAAAAAGAAACCACTAAGAAATCATAAACCTATGGAATCATTAAATCAGAATACACTTAAATTTATTTTCTGCTAGGTGAATAGTCTTAGGTTAACATAGTTAAAATTCCAACATTACATTCTTTTGTTTAATTTTAATTGTTATTATTACATATTTTATCTGTGTCCTGTCTTTATTTGTGTCCATTTATCTTTTATATTCCATCTACAGCATGAATAATTTGTACTTTTTAAGCCACTTTTTCACTTTGCTCCTTTATTTTGGTTAAAATATTATTTCTTTAGTATTGCCATAATTTCCCCTAACCCTTCTAATATCTTGCCATGTAAGTTTCATATGGTCATTTTCTTTTTGTTATTATTATTATTATTATTATACTTTAAGTTCTAGGGTACATGTGCATAACGTGCACGTTTGTTACATATGTATAATTGTGCCATGTTGGTGTGCTGCACCCATCAACTTGTCAGCACCCATCAACTCGTCATTTACATCAGGTATCACTCCCAATGCAGTCCCTCCCTCCTCCCCCCTCCCCATGATAGACCCCGGTGTGTGATGTTCCCTTTCCCGAGTCCAAGTGATCTCATTGTTCAGTTACCACCTATGAGTGAGAACATGCGGTGTTTGGTTTTCTGTTCTTGCGATAGTTTGCTGAGAATGATGGTTTCCAGCTGCATCCATGTCCCTACAAAGGACACAAACTCATCCTTTTTGATGGCTGCATAGTATTCCATGGTGTATATGTGCCACATTTTCTTAATCCAGTCTGTCACTGATGGACATTTGGGTTGATTCCAAGTCTTTGCTATTGTGAATAGTGCCGCAATAAACATACGTGTGCATGTGTCTTTATAGCAGCATGATTTATAATCCTTTGGGTATATACCCAGTAATGGGATGGCTGGGTCATATGGTACTTCTAGTTCTAGATCCTTGAGGAATCGCCATACTGTTTTCCATAATGGTTGAACTAGTTTACAATCCCACCAACAGTGTAAAAGTGTTCCTATTTCTCCACATCCTCTTCAGCACCTGTTGTTTCCTGACTTTTTAATGATTGCCATTCTAACTGGTGTGAGATGGTATCTCATTGTGGTTTTGATTTGCATTTCTCTGATGACCAGTGATGATGAGCTCATTTTCTACAACTCATACACATGTTTAGAAGACTTTACTTGGCTGATTTAAATTCCAGGACCAAGCTAGGTCTCCTAAATGAACAAGTTTTACCACTTACTGCTTTATAATATACATGATTGTAAATATAGGGCATAATTGTCTTATGATTGGCCTAAAACAATACTAACTTTCAATTAAAACATTTTAAAAGCTGTTGGAAACATTTTAATAGAAAAATTGTTTCTTAAACTATGCATTTTCACAGCACTGAAAATTGTGTTACTCCAGTTTTTGTATTATTTAGGACCCTAGCTACAAAAACAGAGAATTTATTGCTTTCTTTCCCTGAATTTATTTTAAGAAAAAATATTTCTCTTAATATTTAATTTCCTTTCATATGAATTACCAATAAAGAGGCAAATAAAGACCTATATAAAAATTATCATGTAATATAACCAGCATGTTTTAGATAGACTACTCATTTTAGCATTTTTCAACCGTAAGAGAATTATCTAGAAGTGTGTTTTACAGTGCATATGTAATTATTCGAGATATTGATAGACTTTAGAGGATGCCATTAACTATAAGGCAGAATGCAATGATTTCCAGTCATGACTCATTTCTAAAAACTTTACCAATTTGATTTAATAAACAGTGGGTGGAATACTCTGTAAGCGTTAGTTTGAAAAATCAATGATAAAAATAGCCACTTAAAATGAATTTAAAAGGCGGTAGAATAAAAAAAAAAAACCCACAAACCCTCCTTCTTCCCAACTAAACACCAACTCAACAGTAGCACATGAACTAATGCTTTCTTTGAGAATTTCAAAGCCAGTTGAGAGTGCACACCAAATAAAGGTGAAACCAGCCCCATTGACACTGCTAGATAAATTCCTGGCACTAATCATAATTCTTCCTCAAGACACAGCATGATGTGATTGAGAGATCTCTGAGCTCTTGTCTTTTCCCTGGGGAGGAAAAGACAATACTAGACCATACATTCAATGTTCTGACTTTTGTCTGAGTGGGGCTCTGGCTGAGTAGCTGGTTTCTATGTTGCCTGATTCTAAGTGATGAAAGGAAAGTGTGCCAAGTAGGCAGCTGCTGTGAACAAAGATGACAACTTGATCTAACACGTAATCATTCACCACAGTCCCTTCCCCTTGCTGAGAGTAGCACAATTTAGAGAGGACTCCAGATTC